>NC_087203.1:105719208-105884208 GCF_015104395.2 Macrobrachium nipponense
GGTTTGGCGGGGTTTCTTTTGTATCTTTTACAAACCTCACAATTTTCAATCAGTTCCGTTGAGTAATCTTTCTTCACTTTCCTCTTTTTCTTTTTCAATTAACCCATTACACCACTGTGCTTCCTCTGTTAGCTTCCATATTTTATCTCCACTTCCATGACCAAACTGTAAATGTAATTTCTTCATTGTGTTCTTAATTTCCCTCAGATTCTTTCCTTTCCAACCCTCAAGTAATAACTCTTCTACCTTCCTCCTCCTCATAGGTACTCTTAAATGACCCTGTTCGTCTTCTCTTAACTCTACTTTCATTCCCCCTAATACTTCTATTATGACAATTTTCTTTCAAATTTAGGTTCATACCCTAAATACCTATCAGCCAGGGTATATCACACTGCAGAATTTCTGTCTTCAAATAAAACTTTGTTTTTTAGTATCAAAGGTATTTCTATTAATCCTTTGGACTTATAAGATGTCTCACCAAAATTAAACACTTTATTAGACTCTGTCCTAGTGTCCCTCATTCTCCTCAACTCTTCCTGACTCAAATCCATGACAATACGCGATAGTCACAATTCCCCGCAAACTGTTGACTTACACCCTGTGTCCAAAATTGCATCAACCACCTCCCATGATGCTTCCACTATTTTATTAATTTCTAAATAAGCCTTTTCTTCTTCTGTTTTCAGCTTATTTTCTTCTAGTCTTGTTTCAGTTTTTTTCCTATTATGAAAATTCTGAGGACAATCCCTGGCCCAATACCATTCTGAGCTGCATATTGCACATACTGTTACCTTCCCTTCTTTGTTTATAGGATTTCTACCACCCCTTCCTCGGTTCCATCTTCCCCGATATCTCTGGTTTTCCCTCCCTCTCCCAGAACTGGCATTGCCTTCCGACAACCCCCACCATTTCCGTTCCTCTTTAGTCCCTAATCCCTCAAATAGTCTTTTCATTGTTTGCGACACTGTTCCGTACTCTAGCTTTTCTTGTCCACAAGCCGATAATACCATTTGTTTTTGATTTTCCGTGAGATTTGGCTGCTCTATTACATGATAACACTTGACTTCCCCTTCAAGCGCGCCTTTCCCCATTGCTCTTTCACACTCAGATGCTGCCTTCTCGTATCTAATTAAATAGTCCGCCATCTTTTCACTAGATTCTCTTCTTATTAGAAGATATCTTTTTATTCTACCGTAATTCTCCATTACCGAGTCTTTTAGATAGGCTTTATCTAGCTTCTCTAGGATTAACTTTGTACCCTCTGTAACATAAGTTTATCTCTATCTAATGCTTCCACTAGCTCTCGGGCTTTCCCTTTTAAGCTCATTCTCATTTCTATCGCCGGGTATTTTGTATCTTCTCCATACAACAATAGCCAATCTTCGGCTTGACCTTTCCATTCTTTGTATTCTTCTTGTATCCCGCTAAACCTAGGACATTCCCTTCTCCATCTAGTAGTCTCCCTTTGTTCACTGTCGGATCCAGGCATCTTTGATCAACCACGCTCTGGCTGCTACAAGTTTGAATTTAGCCTAGCCTAACCTCTATTTACACAAATGAATAATCTACCCACCTGTATGCTTTCTCCAACTCCAGTATACTCCAGAAATCACCTTAGAACAACAGCACAACAAGACTTACGACCCAAAAACTCCTACCAGACAGAGAGCTCTCCCCTACCAACCAAACACCATCAGCACGTGCTTTCTACTGCCCTGTGTTATTGTTTACATCCCCCCGACGCCGCCGCCATCTTGTCTATGACGTCACAACACAACTGAATACATCAACCCACACCTTCTAGAATCAACCATATGCTGTCCATATATAGGACACCCACCATATTTCAACAATGCATAAAATACCAATAACAATTATACAATATATAATCACATTTTTCTATTTGTAATCAATTTGTATTTTTCATAACTAACAAACCTGAGGTCTTGAAAATAGGATAATACAATCAAAGATTGTAATGCAAGGAATCTGTGGCATCTGGTAACAATGTGTATATGAGGTAAAGACTGGTTACCGACCACGTCTGAATGCCGTGACGCACTTAGTCTTTCTTCCATCAGAGGGGTGGCTAGTGGGGAATCAATGTTAAGACCTCAGGTTTGTTAGCTATGAAAAATAGATTAAAAATTTGTCATTTGTTCAAATGCAGAACAAACTTACAGTCTTAACAATAGGATAGACTTATACTTGGGGGGAGGTAAAAGTACCCTGATACCCTCAACTGGCTGAGGGTTCAGCCCACCTGACCATTCTTCCTAGATGTTGGAGTTCTAAAGGAGGTGGCCTGAGCCCATGAGAATTGATATGTGAGTATCTAAAACCTCAGCCCTCTGGGATTAAACACAAAGATACTTGTTCAGATTCACTGCATCATTGGAAGACCAAGAGAACTATCTGTTCATGCAACAAACCATGCAGGCCACAAGGGGTTTGTCACCACTCCTCCATCCCCTTGCTAGAGGATTAAAAGCTACTGAGAAGCAGATTTTTCTATTGTATGGAATACAAAACCAAAAAGAGCAATGTAGTATGGCTGTCACTCACCTGTATCAGACCAGTTCCAGCTATGACATGTTTATTCTTCAACTGCACACATAGGAAAAACAAAGGAAAAGAGAAAAAGAACGAGACCAGCCAACTAACTCATTCTCTCTTCCACGAACTTGTTGGAGAGCTACCACTGGACCGAAGGAAAAAGTGTCCAAGAACCTGTGGGCAACATCCTTCAGGTAAAAAGAAGTGAAAGTGGTTTGCTGAAGCCAGAAATCAGCATTCAAAATCCTATGAACAGACAAGTTCTTCTTAAAAGCCAGAGAGGAACCCAATCTTCTAATGTCATGCGATCACGCATGCACAGCATTCATGACAGAATTTGAAGGTGAGGAGTATGCCTGTTAAATCACTTCACGAAGCCAGAATGAAATTGTATTCTTTGACACTTTCTTTCTTGGCTAGGTGATTGCTAACAAAAAGTCTACAACACCTAGGTCTTAAGTGACAAGTCTTTTGGAGATAGTAACAGAGCTCTGACGGGACAAAGCAATAACTCCTGCAGATCACTGTCCATGAACTCATTCAGAGGGAATAAAAAATAAGGCAAATCTGTCATCATGTAACGAGATTTTGAATATATTGGCCACGAATTCCAGGACAAATTCAAATACCACAGACCCCCAACCCCTAGTATGTTTAACACCATAACTCGGGCCATGAAGCTCTAACTCTCTTCGAGGAACCCAACGCCAATAGGAAAACTGTCTTTAAGAGTCAAATCCGTCTAACGATTGACACAGAGGCTTGAATGGAGCCCAAGTGAGAGTACTGAGAACCAGAGTAAGATCCATGTCAGAGGCTTGAGCTCTCTCGGTGAACAGGACTGCTTGAAACTCCTGAACAACATCGAGATCTCTCGGGAAGATGAAATGTCCACGGCTTTCAAACGAAGGACCAACCCCAAGGCATCCCTGTAGCCTTTGACAGCAGGGATCGATAGACCTTTCTCACTTTAAGAAAGGTCAGAAAATCTGCTATTTGCTGAACAAAAGTTCCGAGTAGCAAGAAACCCTGTCAGTTACTTGTGTGGTCCCTCTTAGAATGAGGTAAGGCCATACACAAAATACACAGCACCACACACACCACAAGAAGGATCTATAATGCTACGGAAACTGCAATGAAAGCCATACTCTGGAAATTCCATCACATTAGCACACCACTCATGAACAGTTCAAATAAGCGGCTGATAATGTACAACTGTGCAAAAAGGGGAAACGCTCTATTTCCAAGTCCACTGATGCTTTCCTGATGTAGCAAACTAGCATAAGATATGTTTATGACACAGCCATCAAAGCTAAAAACTTATAATGACATTTGCGTTCCCCAAATAGCAAGCAAGCTTACAACACACGAGTGTTCACCCAACTGCACACCTTTTACCATTCGCTAGTACACTGTTAACATATTCACATCAGCCAATAAAAAGTGGCATTTCCTGATGTGTTAAGTGACATCATGCTTTTTCAGACTAACGATCGCTCACTCTCTAACTCTTTTGCTTTGTGTGTGTTTCTTAGTGCAGTATCACATGTTGCATTTTTTTTCTTTGCCACACGCTGTGCTATTTATTACTTATCTCCATGCAATCAACCACCCAAAGGCATCAACACAAGTGATACCTTAGCTGTGATTGTCTCTCTCTCTCTCTCTCTACCATGTTTTTTTTCTGCGTGCTTGTACCTTTTTTTTGTGCTTGATGTATTTCATTACAAGTTACAGTTAAGTACTATACATATCCTTTAACAAAATCAGGCAAATACATAAAATGTAAAAGTATAAAACCAAAAAAGCTCTAGCGAAGTCAGACACCTGCCTACTTATCGCCATCTATCTCACACTGCATTGTCAACTCCTCTCAGCCAAAGAAACTGCTTCCCTGCTCCACTAACCTTCCAAAGCAACTCATTCTCTGAGTGAGTTCCTCTACACAGCCTTACTGCCTTCCTCTCCCATGCCACCCAACCATATGACCTCCCTCCCTCCACAAATCACCTTCCAGGCCTCCCACCCATACACTTTCTCGGCCTCCTTATGAGTGTAAGCAGTATTACTTGTTTCCTTAGGCCATGAAGCATTGCCAACCATCAGAGTGGATTTTAAAATGTTCTGAAATTTTTATACATTATATATATCTGGCTCCTGGTCCAAGTGCTGTTGGATAATGTTGAATGTCAGATAACGAAGATCCGGATGGTCAAGGGATTACTATATTTTCTACTTTCATGCTTCTGATTTATGAAGACAATTTCCACAGTTCTAAGGCTATCTCACATGTTGAGAGTTTTGCTGTCTAACAGGTCGCATATTAGGAGACATACAATAGTAAGTATTAGGCTAAAGTAACTTTCGTACCTTTTTATGTGTATATATATGTTTATAAAAATTACGTATCACCATTATTCTTACGAAAGAGGAGGCAAAAATACATTGGCATTAAAAAAGATTACAATGAGCATCAATACCAACAACACAACACTACATGGACACCCTGAAGAAAAATTAAATAAAACAACTCTCATAACAAATTTGGAATGGCTGGAAACCTGCAGCATAAGTGAGACAGAAATGAGTCTACCCTATTTTAGAAATGCCTGTTCACTGGTCTTCAATCAAAAAACATATGCTTAAATTAACTCAAGTGTGTTCTGACTTACCAACTTTCCTTTCCCAGATCTTACAGCTTCAAGCTGTGCTTTTCTCTTCCTTTGCTCTCGATATGCTTCTAATGCTTCAGCAATGGCTTTCTGAAACTGCATCTCTAAAGTTTTGCTTGAAGCTGCCCTTGAACCCTTATCCTGAAAATGTTAATGAGATGATATATAATACGTAGCTGATATTATAGGAAAAAAAAAAAAAAAATAAATAAATAAATAAATAAATAAATAAAAATAATAATAATAATAATAATCCTACATACTGTAAATCTTATATTTCAGACATTTTTACTTTTTATGCTATTGCCTTTGGAATACTCCACACATTCATATTCAACATACCTATACTTATTTTCACATTACAAAACAAGCTGCAAATTTAGAATAACTTACTCCTTCCTGGTAATGGAAAGCCCTTCCTCGTGTAACCCAGTAATAATCATTCGATCCAAAGAAGTGAACGCAAAACATACCCTGCTGATGGGGTAAGTTTTCAATGTTATCTGGGATATATCTTGGATGTAATACTTGTCCTGGCCACCATCTGCAATAAAGAAATATAAACATACAAATAATTTGCAAAGCAATAACTGGTGGAGTGAAAGCCCAAAAATCTACAAATCACAATAAATAAGTAAACCTGAAGGATCTGTCCTATTTTCTTACATATAAACACATTAAGTAAGGGACCATTGCAAACATGTACTTTTCATAACAACTGTGAAGGCAACATATGTAATATGTAAATAAAATGTAACAAGTATCCAAACCTCCTTGTAAAGATGTGCCATACCTATAAAGTCCAAGTTTTACCCATACAACATCTCCGTAAACTGGAAACTTGCCATTTTCACAGTCTTCACAAACATAGCTACCCTCAGGGGCAGTGATTTTCATACACTCAGCATGAAAGGCAGCTGGACATTGATCACAAAGCAGCAAAGATCCCCCCTAGCAACAAGAAAAAAAGAAAAAACCAGGTTTCATTCTAATTAAAATGTAAGTACCATGGGTACACAACTTTTTCCAGGATCTATATCTCTCTCTATTTTTATAATTATGTAAATATTGAGATGAAGTATGAGGGAGAAGTATACACATACTTTTGAAATACTGATACATACTACTAACCTTTGAGCAGCAGAAACACCAACTGACATTTACATGATGTAAACTATTTTTAGGCAACTTTAGATGTTTTGTGCATATGTGGTGATTTTGGGAAACCTCTTCAGATCCTGCAGCTATACATTCTTCTCCTGTTGAAAAATGTGCAGTAGGTGCAAAATGAAAAAGAAAGTGCATCAAGCTTCTAAAAATCAAACTTGATAGGAATATATTCATTGAATCATAATGACAAGGAAACTTTTTAAATAATATTAATAAAAAATTATGATCCAAAATTTACTTTATGAAAATAAAACACATTGCAAAACAACTATGTAAAGGCAACACAAATGTTGCTGTCTGACATATATTTAATGACAGTTACATAATGAGGACTGAAGTACATAGACTTCTGAAAGTATTTCTAAAGCAATATATGTCCACTTCCAATCCCAAACCTTAAAAGAAAAAGTCTAACCGGTGTGATAGGTAGTAGGACATTTCAGACACCTGGTGAACTGTGGATTTCTTGCTACAGCATCATTCATGTCATCAGCATTTGCAGCACACATGTGACAAACATGTCGAGGGCACACAAACTTCTGAAATTGTAAATCTTCAATAAAGTGACATGAATAAAGGAAATTACTTAGGAACAGACACGGATTCTCACCAGAAATCTTATAATTGTGAAAATATAAATGAAATATCCCCATTCTTTAAAATTCTCGTTTCATACATAAACCACAACCAAGACATGATGCTGGTTTCCTACCTGTGTGATGAGTACCAAGGATTAACAGTTAATGAAATAAAATGGAAAGCAAGATGGAAACAAGAATATGATCTGAGGTAGAGTAAAGGGATTGAAGGGGGTTGCAGCTAGGGGCCAAAGGGACACTGTAAAGAACTGTAAGTAATTAGACTTACAATTAAGAAAGAACATATTACAAAACTATAAATAAGGATTACTGTTCAACTTTTTCCCAGTCATTCTATGGCCAGAGTTAAGCCAAGGAAAGATTCTTACAAATAATTCCTAGTCTATCTACCCATTAAATTCTAGTCATAGAAATGATAGGGTCAAAAGTTGATGCAATACTCCTTGAATCTCTGTCAACTACCTGTATAAATTGGAGAAATTTAACACAAGATCTGGTCTGTGCTGTACTGACCTGAATTATCTTTTTTGGTACTGCCATTATGTCTGTATATGTACTGTACCTAAGAACTGTACCATCCATAAACAATTTTACATGCATGTGTGCATACTTCAGTTCCCGGTATGAAACCTATATTCAACGGGAACATGTACAGCAGTTGAAACCATTCTTCATAGGTGAATGGATTAAACCAACTACCTATCGCTGTACTGGTTCTGGATGGGACAGAAGCATTTATCTTTTACAATTCCTCTTGAGTGCAAGATATGCTCAAGTTAACTCAATATAAAATGACATTTTTATAATAAAACTAAATTTCAAGCATACAATATCATTGGAAATAGTGAAGTACAAGTAACTTTTTAAAAGATCTACTGTTTTCCTCCGGTAGTAACTATCGCAATCTGCCGATTTGGGAAAGCATAGAAAATACGTATTTTATCCCGCATGTAAGATGTGACCCCTTTAAAATTAGGTTTCAAAAGTCACATAATATGCGAGTATATACGGTACAAGGCAAAATTCACTCATAGTATCAGGTGCGGAGACTCAAGTGAAAGGGGTATGTCATTTTGCCTAGCACTTCTGGGCGGTAATCATCGAATGCATTGTATGTTCTGATGCTGTCGTTTATTACAATTATATGTAAAAAAAAAAGACGTCACCAAGAAACCATGTTAGTTTTTCTTAGACATACAAGTGTGAAAATTTAAGAAATCTTCAACACAAATTTAAAACCATTTGTAATTTTTTTTCTGTGATTCCCTTCTGTCTTTCTCTGGAGAAACATCAGTAAAAAGTTCATACATGAATATAAATGATTTTACTAGCCACATAAAGTATGACCCATTTTCTGTATATTTATTCATTATCAAAATACCAGAAAAATCTGTTCGGTAGCAAACGCAATGTTTACACTTGGTTAAGCTTCTTAGTAATGAAGGGGTTAATCATAAAGGAACAAGGGGTTAGCAGGGGATTCATTGTTGGCCAGAAATCCTAGAGAATAAGAACAAACCACATCCCCTTTGGAGAAGCCTACTCTTTATCCAAGGCATGAACTTCACTGACCTGTTTTGCTATAACCAATGTAACCAGAAAATGGGTCTTTTGAGCAAATCTTACAGAAATAGAATGCATGGGTTCAAAACGAGGACCAGACAATCATTAAAACAACATCCAACTTCCATGACACAGTAGAGGACTCTCTGTTTGGAGGTGTTAAAGGACTTAATTAGGTCTAACAAATCAATTGGAAGACAAATCCAATCCCCTGTGACAAAATACCAAGCCAAACATGGCTCTGAAACCTTTTATGGTAAAGGTAGACAGGTTGTTCCTAGCTGATCTTAAATATAACAAAATATGACAAAAAGTCAGCTATTTGTGTTAAAGTGGTTTGAGTAGAAAAGATACGGAGATACTGCGAGTCCTGCACCAGGCTCTAAAGATCCTCCATTTGTTTTGGTAAACGTTATTCAAAGGTTGTCTTCTACATTTGGGGACAACAAAAAGTTGATTGTAAAAGCCTAAAGAATAAATGTCCTTCATTTCCCCTATGACCTCTTATCAGCACCCTGCCAAGAACAGAACCCCAGCCTGTACAAGAGAGAACTCCTAACTAGTGCAAGGAGAAATCATTGGGTAACACAGGGTAGTTCTTTTTTTGAGCCATGGCGCTGACAGCCCAGTCTAAAAAACTCATGACTTCAAAAACTTTTGAAGTTATTCTTAAACAGATGAGCAAGTTCCAAAGCTAAAAACATGACCTTTGCAAAAGAAAAGGTTGACTGTCAAGAAGAATCCACCAAAAACGAAGTCTCCCTGGGAGGAGACAGACACTCCCAGGGAAGGAGCTTCTCCTGTCGCATAAGACAGGTCTCTCCTCTTCAACAATCTAGAGGGAGGGAAACTAAAGGCGGTCCTGCCTTGTTCCGTGTTCTCTGCAAGTCATCTATCAAACTTCACTGAGCGCCTTCTTCGCTGATGGCGAACGTGCCATCTTTGGTAGTCTGGAAAAAAGTCGAAGCAGGTGACAACGGAGCTGCTGGCAAAAAGAAGTCTGAAAAGATGGCCAGCAAGAACCTCAATAAAGAGGCATAGGTAGACAAAAGGGGATTCTTCATCCTATACTACTTCTTCATCAGAGGATACTGGAGACAGTGCCACATCCGCAAGCGCCTGGGGCACGAAGGAGCCTTGTTGGGGCGACACAAAATACTATATCAAATTTATTTTGAATGGGATCCATGCCAGAATATCCAGCATTAACAATGGGAGCGGAAGAAGACACTGGGCACTCGGGCGTCGTCAGGCACTTGGCTCCCCCTGGACAATCAGGCGCTACTGGAAGAATGGGTGCTTGATGAGGAGCAGACAAAGGAACCACCTTGGAGGGATGAAAACAAGCTTTGGGCGCTGTAGGAAGAATCCCCTGAACTGGACAAACCATGTGCATCCAAAAAGAGACCTTTCCAACAGCTCTTGGTTGCAACCTGGGATATGTCAACAGGTTGAACTGAGGAAGTGACTGCCTGTGGGCAGACCTCACTGACCTCCCCAGGTTTATGGGGTAAGACAGTGATTGTTGCCTAGGATAATCAGTGGGACAAGCAGCCACCTCCTCCACCAACACTTTGTGCTACAGGGTATTCCAACACATTCACTTTGTCCATCAGGATTTTCACTGATGAGCCAATTTGCTCCATGGTCTCCACTACAGTGAATCACGTGTCAATTTTCGCTATAAGACTTGCAACGGGTTTGGGATCGAAAGCGAGTGAGCCCAAAGTTGGAGAACTGGGAACGGGGCCCAAGGAATAATAGGAGCAATCGGACTTAAATTCAGAAGATTCCAGACTAACTACTGATTTATTAAACTCTGCCTAGCAAGTACATTCCTTTTTCTACCTCTAGCCAATTTCTTCAGTCATTACATTCAGAACATCTCGAACCAATGAACAAACTTGTCCACGGCAATCTGTGTGCATCATGTGAAAGTCATAAGATTCCTTCGTCAGGTGTTCATTACAGCCTGTAACACAATATCTAAAGTAAGACGAACCTGAGTCCGACATTGTCAAGTAGGTAGTCAAAGGAGGTATAAGAAACTCAAAACCTATAATAAGGTCTCTAGAGAGAACCTAACACTGTCTAAATAATGCCAAATCGGCTGACAAACGAAAACACTTCATCAACTGCAACGAAAAATCAATCAGAAAAGCTAAGAATTTCAGAACAAAACTGCAGCCGACAACCAGTGTGTAGCCATCGGCCAGCAGAAACAAACTGCACTCTTTGCCAAGCTCTTCCTCTCTTTACCCAAAACTGGGTGGGGCTTGTTACCTACCCAAAATGGCCAATTTTTATTCAATTTTCATAGCTTATAAACCTGAGGTCTTGACAACAGGATAATCTTCTAGTGCCAGCTGAAAACCAGTTAAAAACAATCAAAGACTGTAAAGCAAGGAATCTGTGGCATCTGGCTACCCATACATATACGAGGTGGAAGCTGGTCACTGACCAAGCTTGGGACCTTGAGATGCAAGAGTCTTTCTTTGGCTGCCTTGGAGAGTAATCGTTACACTCTCCTTCCCAAGCGGTAGTGTGACCTGCAAACATGATACTTTAATGATAAAATAAGGTTTCACATATGCTTACCAAACAATTATATTAGCTGTACGCTTTCTTAAGTGGCAGTCGAAAATTCAAATTCCTGGCGGCGGTAGCAGCGCTGCCATTGTTTGTGTAGGTGATACAGAACCCGCCCACTTTCGGGAATACCTGGTACTGCTGAGCTTTGGACTTCAATTCACTGAGCTGCAACGTCCATCTGTGGGGAGGAGGGAGGGCTCTGATTATGTAATTGTTTGGTAAGTATATGTGAAACCTTATTTTATCATTAAAATATAATTTTCACATAAGTGACTTACCAAACAATTACATTAGCTGACTCCACATTACCCGGAAGGTGGGTATATGGACAGCTTTATGAACAAAAACAACAGTCATGTGCCCACATTATATATAATGTCTGCAGTACCTTACCTTGGGAGAGAGCAGCTAAAGGTAGATACTGCCTCTGGTTGGTGCTCTCATCACATGTAGGAGACGTGGCAGTAAAGGCCAGGGTCATCCCTACTAATGGTGGATTTTTGCAATCATGGAAGTTCACCGATAATTGACAAAAACAATAATAGTTTGCCCTTGCCCTGGGCAAAAAGACCAGATAACACTACACAACACCATCACCTACACTAAAAACCTTATGATACCCTTAACCAGATATAAGAGCTGGTGGGTACTTCAGGTACATGTACCCCCAGGCTTCCCATAAACACAAAACACCTCAAACTCAAGGCAAGGAGACAGTAGAGGGTAAACACCGGGTCCCCCTATGCTTCCTCTCCCAACACCATTTCCGCTACTGACACCTGGTGAAGAACTTATACAAGGTGATAGAAGTCTTCAGTTTTCTGGATTGGACAATTACAGCATTAGCCAGAAAATTGAAGATTGCCAGTCTCTGGATGAGGATTTTCTGCAGACTGGCTCAATCTGTTGTCCTGTGCGGACAGGGCAGCGAGACACGGTTCAGTGGAATTGGTTGCCTTATTCACTATGGGAGTACTCAAGAAGAGAGAACGGTGGTGCTCCTTCACATCTCTAGGAGTAACCACGAACCAAACATCGGCTTTGTTGTTCTCCCCCCTAAGTAAACCTCACCTGTTTCCAGAAGAAACCATCAAGCATGTACTGTCGGACCTCGAGAACAATGATCTTTTGTCTCAATCAGTGAGAAGACCTAAGGAACCTCAGGCGACAGGAGCCAAAGCTTCACCTTTCCAAAAGCACACCTTTCGAGGAGGTAAGTCGAGGTGGCAGCAGAGACCAAAGACTAACCTACGAACCACCTCCAAGTCTACCAAGAGACCTCTCTTTAAGACAGATAAATGATCAAAAGGTCCTTCACCCACCCGTGGGGGCAAAACTCCACAGCTACTGGGAAGAATTGGGGTCGAAGAGGAGCAGAACAGCGGGTCATAAAGGTGCTTCGAGAGGGATATATGATCCCTTTCATCGGATCCACCACTGTCCAATACACCTGTCTGTTTGACAGCATACTCTACGGGATCAATAAGAGCTTTGGCTTTAGCCGAAGACGTAGAAGAGCTCATAGAGGGGGTAACAGACACGAACTCCCCAGGGTTTTACAACCGGTTCTTTGTAGTCCCCAAGGTATCAGGGGGATGGAGAACTGTTTTGGACATAAGCGCTTTGAACATCCTCGTCCGGAAGATGAAATTCCGAATGGAAACCAGTCAATCAGTAGTGTCAGCCATCCAACCGCGCGACTGGATGGTCTCTCTCGACCTGAAGGATGCATAAGTCCATGCCCCCATTCATCAGAACTCCAGAAAGTTCCTGAGATTCGTCTTCAAGAGGAGTCTTCCAGTCCAGAGCCCTCTGCTTCGGTCTGCCACACACCTCAAGTATTTACTCGGATTCTCGCTCCTCTGGGAAAATGGCTGCACTTGATGAGGATCAACACAGCCTTCTACTTAGACGACTGGCTCCTGAGAGCCGGATCCAGTTGTCCGTCTGTGAAGGACTTGCAGAAGACGCTTACTTGGACACAACAATTGGGTATCTTAATAACCACTGAGAAGTCCCAATTGATTCCTACTCAGAGGATTCTCTCTAGCTTTTCGGGTTTATCTCTCCCTGAAGAAGATAGAATCCTGCCTGTCGCCAGTCCAACAGTTTCTGGTTCGCCCATCCTGCTCAGCTCTCGAATGGATGAGCCTAGTCAGGACCCTGGCTTCACTGGAGTTTTGTTAAGTCAGGACGCCTACACATGAGGCCGCTTCAGTTCTTCTTGAAAACAAATTGGTCCCGGAAGACACAGTCAGACTCACTAGTTTTCCCCCTGATGGAAGAGATAACGGTGGATCTTCGTTGGTGGCATTTGAGGGAAAGATTACAAGAAGGAATTTCCCTAGTCGTGTCGAACCCCGACCTGCAGTTCTTCTCAGATGCCTCAGCCAGTGGATGGGGAGCCCTCATAGGAGCCAAGAGAGTATCAGGTCTGTGGACAGAATGAGAAAGACCTTGCACATCAATGGGAAGGAATTGAAGGCCATCCTTTTAGGAGTACAAGTGTTTGACCTTTAGTCACCGGAGGAAATATAGCAGACTACTCGGCCAACACCACAGCATTGTTATATGTGCGGAAGCAGGGAGGGACCCACTCGTTCTCTCTCAGCAAGATAGCCGAAGATCTCCTCACCTGGACGAACGAGAAGAGGATCACCCTTCTTCCAAGATTGCATAAGGGAGAATGAACGTGATTGCAGACGAACTGAGTCGGGTAAATCAGGTGTTACCAACAGAAAAGACTGAACAAGAGTGTGTGTCAGGACCTCTGGAAGCTTTGGGGAAGACCATCAGTAGAACTGTTCGCCACATCGAGGGACAATCACCTTCCCCTTCCTGTTCTCCTATTCCAGAACCACTAGCGTGGAGAACAGATGCGATGCTGCAAGATTGGGCAGGACTGGACGATTGCGCTTTTCCTCCCTTCAGAATGATAAGAGAGATCTTAAACAAGCTTCAATCACACCAGAATGTGACAATGACCCTAGTAGTGACATTCTGGCCCAGGAAAGAGCAGTTCCCGGACCTTCTCAATCTGCTGGTGGATTTACCTAACTACTTCCACAAAATCCCTCGCTTCTCAGATAACCCCGTTACAACCGATACCACAAAGGTTGTTCGCTCTGGCCCTGACAGGATTCAGACTGTCAGGAACCTGGTCCGAGCAAAAGGGTTTCTGCGAAGGGGGTCAGAAGCTATTGCTAGCTGCAGGAGAAGCCCTTCAGCCGAGCTCTACCAGTCCCAGTGGAGAGTTTTAGGTCATGGTGCAGACGACCTAGAATCTCTTCTTCTGAAACATCTATAACGGAAATTGCGGAATTTTGTTATTTCTGAGGGACACCAAGAAGTTACATCAGTTTCTAAGCATAGAGGCCTCAACATTTGTCTTTAGTTCCTCCAAGATTTCCAAGCATGAAGAAGTGGAATGGAATTGGATGTAGTCTAAGGTGGCTCAACGGTCCCCAATTCGAACCACTGAATTCGTCAACCATGAGACTTAACTAGGAAGACACTATTCCTAGTCGCCTTAGCCACAGTGAGCAGAGTAAGTGAGAGTCCACAAGGCCGGAGAAGTCTCCTTGGGAGGAGGGAGAAACTCCCAAAGAAGGAACTTCTCCTGTCGCATAAAATCTGTAGTTTTTATTTGCAGACTAAGGGAAGGCGAACAAAGCCTTGCCTGACTCCCTCTTCTTAGCAAGCCACTCTTCTCTTCTTTCAGTGCTTTCTTCGAGGACTGGTTTCAGTAATCCCGAAGGCGTCGATCTCCTATCCTTCACAAACATCGACGGAAGGGAAGAAGGCGAAGCTGATTCAAAAAACAGTCCAGAATATCTGCAACAAGAACCTCAACAGACCAGAATAAGCAGAAGAGGTCTTTGAATCCTGGTCTTGGGTTTCCTCTTCCGACATGCCGGCCGACACCCCGTCTTCCTCTTCCGTCTGGCTCGTTGTCTTCTACAAAAAGACCATCAATTCTTGAAGCTGATATTTAAATGGGTCCAAAGCAGAATCCTCTAGCAAGGGTTTGGCCTTCAATTCATCCTTGGACGAAGCCGAAGTCGTGGCTGTCGTAGGGCTCTTCTTCGAAAACGAATGACTGGGAGTTGAAAACCACACGAGACGTATGAGGCGAACGAGTCGAAACAGCTCGAGACGAATGAGGCGAACGAGTCGAAATTCCTATCGACACACAACCAGGGTTGCCGTTTTGAGGAATTTCGTCTATATGTGTGACTTTCTGGTGACATCTGGCAACCCCTCGTGGCTTTTCCGACCACTGGCTACAGCACTGAATAATGAAATTCTTCATTTGCCTTTATGTAGAAAAAACGGTACCACTGCACACAACGAATCTAACGATGCGAGTCAGTCTCACAAGGGTGCGAATGTAACGCACCTGAATGTCTGACTCCGTCCGAAGATACGCTATCCGAAGAGGACTGACGATCCTCCCCAAAAATCTGGTCCGGAGTCGTGGCTGTCGTACGGCTCTTCTTCGAAAATGAACGACTGGGAGTCGAAACAACACGAGACGTATGCGAACGAGTCGAAACTCCTATCGATACACAACGAGGCGAATCAGTCTTGCAAGTGCGCGAGCGCTGGTCCGGCGCGAAACTGCAGGAAGGTTGTGGACTCCAGTGCTCCTTGGATTTCTTAACAGGGGGGTGACATCCCTCTCGCACGCTGGGCATGTCTCTTCAAAAGACGCGACACTAAATCACTCCACACTTTTCGCCTCGATACAGGTAACTGCACTTCACAGTCAGACTACAACTGTGCGTCACTGATATCTACGCCTTTCCAGCGGCGTTTCCTGGGCACTCGCGAGTTGACTACATCGACGGAGTCGGCGACTGACCGTGGGCAAACTCCCCCAGTCTCCCTTCGACCTCCGATATGTCTTCTCCCGGGAGCTGGGGAGTATGACAGTGACCTTCATCTAGGAGAACAGGGGGAACGGACAGCCGCCTCCTCGGACACGACACTGACACTTGGCCTAACACTGGCCTTATCGCTTGACTCTTTATGAACGCACCTCTAACATGGAAATGTCTCTACTTTAGTTTTACTACACGCTCTAAGCGCTGCTTCCTTCTCCTATCTTTGTCCATTTTATCCAAATGGGCTTGAAAAGTCTTCCAACCTTGTTCATCTAAACTACAGCACTCATCACAAGTATTAAAACATTTGGGGTGCGGATCGTAACATAGTTTAGCTAATCTAGTTTTGCAGCCACTGCTGCAAAATCCTAACTGAAGAAGAACTAGCATCAGACATCTTCGTAATAACATGTTAATAACTAGGCAGCTAACTGATGAAGCAAAAAAGCCAACCAAGAAATTGAACATCAACAGAAAGAAAAAAATCCACAATGGCGACGAAAGTCGACTGCAACAACAAACCACTGGTGTTACCCCGTGGCCGGCAGAAAACGAATTGAAGTCTAAAGCTCAGCAGTACCAGGTATTCCCGAAAGTGGGCAGGATCTGTATCACCTACACAAACGATGGCAGCGCTGCTACCGCCGCCAAGAATTTGAATTTTCAACTGCCGGTAAGAAAGCGTACAGCTAATGTAATTGTTTGGTAAGTCACTTACGTGAAATTCAGAATTATGATATTGTTAAGATACAATAAAGTTTTGTACATACTTACCTGGCAGATATATACTTAGCTATAGACTCCGTCGTCCCCGACAGAAATTCGAATTTCGCGGCACACGCTGCAGGTAGGTCAGGTGATCTACCGCCCCTGCCGCTGGTGGCAGGAATAGGAACGATTACCGTTCTAGAACCAGATTTTCTCTTCCACCTGTCTCCTGAGGGGAGGTTGGGTGGGCCATCAATCGTATATATCTGCCAGGTAAGTATGTACAAAACTTTATTGTATCTTAACAATATCATTTTTGTACATGGAACTTACCCAGCAGATATATACTTAGCTGATTGACACCCTTGGTGGTGGGAAAGAGACAACTATTTACTGAATAGACAGGTAAACAACATACGTTGTAGGTAATAAATAAATAAAACCTTGGTTCCTACTTGATCAGGCGGAAGACTCCATGGCTAATGCCTAGGAATCTGCTTCGCCTCAAGAGCCTCAGCGAGGATGTGACCTATGGCTAAGAGTTCTTGTGGGTCTGTCGATGGGGTCTTATCCATTTACTCGACAGAGCCTCTTACATGACAATATGCCTATGCCTAGTGGCATAATTAAGGAGCACAACACCGATCCCGATCACCTGATCCTAACACGAGGGTTAGTGCTTAAGTTGAAAAGAGTTATCTACAAACTCCTTTCAAACAACCCAAAGAAAAAACACGACGTTAAATAAAATTTAACTCACTAGTTAAGGATCAGTATCTGCTCTCTATCCCAGCAATGTATCCGCAGACACGTATCAACCAAGAGAGAAGGATCCCTCGAAGGTTATCTTGACATCCTTCGGATAATGGGAAGTCAACATAGAGTTGCATCTCCCGTATGTGACAGCTAATATGTCCTTATGACATATTGTTAGGGAAAGAACAAGAATTCGGAAAAGCTCGCACTTCATGCGCTTTTAATTCTCAGCTGTTTGAAGGAATCATCAATGCACTTATCAAGTGCTTAGGAGATCACCATGTCTCAAAGAAGGCTAGGGCGTTCTTTGATATAGATCTCTTCTGGGTGAAGCCTGGAGCCTGGCTAGCGCTTCGTGCCTGGCAGGCGCCTAGCGCCTGTCTAGCGCCTCGCGCCTGGCTGGAGCCTGGCTGGAGCCCTCGCGCCTGGATAGCGCCTTGCGCCTGGCTGGCACCTCGCTGGTGCCTGATTGGCTCCTCCTTCCTGGCTAGCGCCTCGCGCCTGGCTGGAGCCTTGCGTCTGGCTGGTGCCTTGCGCCTGGAAGGCACCTGGAGCCTGGCAGAAGACTTCATGATTACTGTCTATGATCTGCATGCCTCAAGAGTTTCAGCGAGGTAGGGACCTATGACTGACAAACCCCTTCTGGATCATGTCAAGTGGGGGCTAGCCCGCTTACACGACAGAGCCTTCTCGGATCGTGCCAATGGGGGCTGACCCACTTACATGGCAGAGCCTTACCTGTATCATATCAATGGGGACTAGCCCTCTTACATGACAGAGCTTTAGGTTTCTCTTTACTGGAAGGAGCCTTGCACCTGGATGGATCCTCAATCCTGACTGGAGCCTAGCCTTGAAGGAGCCTGGCACCTGGATGGCGCCTGGCTGGCTTCTAGAGCCTGGCTGGCTCCTAGAGCCTGGCTGGCGCCTCGCGCCTGGCTTGGCTCCTCCACACTTGCTGGAGCTTCGAGCTTGGAAGAGTCTCTAGGCTGTCTGGCGATGTCCACATCGGACACTCTTATATCTGTCCGATTTGTTCGCCTCTGGCGCATTTGCGCCAGGTTGGAGGCCCGCTCCTTCTCAGTATCCGACCATGACAGAGTTCCTTGGAACTGTCCGCCTCTGGCGTTTTTCGCCTGTATTGGCATTTGGCGCTTGGCTGGCGCTACATTGTCCGAGAGTCCTGAACAACCACATAGTTTATCAGGAGACTGGAGAAGGGTGGAAGAAATTCTTCCCCTTTGAGCTTTGGCCCCTGGCAAGGGGAGGTGATTTTAGTCAGCTACACCCAGTAGACGACAGGATATCTAACAATACGAGAGAGAAGAGTCTTCCTCCGAGGAGGATCCTTCGTGAACACTTCTTTTGCTAACGAGATCTCTTCTTACATGTTGATGAGGTTCCTCGTTGCAGAATCTTCCCTATCCTTGCCCGAAGGAAGGGAAGGAGTCTGGAAGTCGAAGGAGACTCTGAGCTGAAATTGGGCGGAACCCTGATTTCTAGCTCTTATTGATCCTTCTGAATACCTTCTGGGAAGCATTTTGAGCCCTCATCGCACCCCGAAGACTCTGTAGGCAAACGTTTAAACATCTCTTCTTCTGTAGATGAAACTGTAAGTACCCTGCCTGGGCAACGAAACTTCTATCTGAATGCGTTGCGTCAGGAATAGAGGGATTTAGTTCTTTTGCCAGACATACTATGCTGGCAAGAACCCATTGCCGAGTCTCCATTGAATCTGATGCGAGATTCCAATGCACAAAAAATTCACTTGTCTTCTTGGTCGTTTAGGGCTAAGAGAAGCAAAGAATTCCTCATAAAACTTACCTCAAAGAAGTTTGATGAGGAGCAGTTCCATTTTGTCGGAACACGGAATCTGTGGCCACAAAAAGATCCCATTCGAAGTATATGATATCCTACTCTTGTCGTATTGCGGTCTCGTATAAGATCCCGAAGACTTAATCCTCTGTTATCTCTAATTCCCCTTGTAGAGACAGAGTATAGCCTTTTACTGCGTTCTTTGATAGCAGATATATACATAGGTGATTCTTCCCTCTGAAAGTGAAGAAAAAAACCTCTCTATGTGGTTCACAGAGGTATCGAAGAGGACAGTTTCCTCATTCCATCTAGCACGATCTGCAGCAATTCTATGTCTTAGCCATGACTATTGTCATTTACCTTGAAAAAACCTCTCATTCATGTCCACTTCTGGTCAGTCTGCACGCGGACAGACTCAGAGTGGAGAGGTTTTATAGGTCTATTTATAATAGATTCTGATAGAATATCCAGATACTCTTGGAAAAGCCTTACGAAACATGCTGTGAGAAGAACGTGACTTCTGTGAATCCAACCTCTCTAAGGCCAAAATGAGGCATACATCCTCTCTTCCTTTGACGCCCATTTATCTTAATATCTGTTAAGAATTTATAACTAGGGGAAAAAAGACTAAAGTTTATTCCCCTTCTTTAAATTTAAAGATGTCTTATATTGCTACCTCTCTTGGTTCGAGGAAAAAGAAGCGGTCTAAAGGAAGCCTGTTCGTCTTCTACCTTACAAAGAGATCTATGAAGAAGACTTTCCGACAGGTTCTCACAACTCTTTTCAATAAATGTTAGACATACGTTAACAGTTATTATATTCGATCGAGAAGGTTCTCACGGACATGCAAAAATCTTGCATCGAACCTCTTAAGAATCGTTACGTTCCATATCTGTTCCCAAACACTAAGAGGATGTTTCCCATCCGACTCACCCAACTTCTCTTGAGCAATATCCGATTCTAAAAAGGTTGTGTGCGTTTCTCGAAAGGATGAGAGAATTATATATATCGCGCTCTGCCGTATTAGAATCCTTTATAATACTGTCACATTGTGGTAAACAGCATTAATCTAGGAAACCTTTGTAAGGATACTAGGAATTCTGTAGTTATCCTCGGTATGTGCATAAGACTTGACCATACCGTAGTCTTAAAGTGAATTCTCTACTACATTCATCTTCTCACTAAGCATGTACTCTAATAAGCCATGCTTTCGTAAGCATGAGAGCATTATACAATATAGAGTTCCGCTGCGTTAGAATCCTTTAAAAATGTTACCTACGGTAAACAGCATTGAAATGTTGTAATATTTTTCTTATTGAAAGCTTCTTAGCAAAAGGCAGACAATATTTTATTTATGTTTGCTTAACTATCCCCTCAATCCGAGGCTAAAACCACGATTGTAGGGGAGAGACACTGTTAGTCATTCCATCCCGCAGGGAGAGAGACATGTTACCGACCAATCATGACCCGACACCCACATGATACTGCGTTGGTGTCTAAGCAGTAAGCGAAAGCAGTCTCGTTAGCCGACTGGCCTTACTCTTCCAGAGTTGCCAGCTACTCCATTTAATAAAGGAATCTTATAAAATTATTATCGAACTTCAGGAAGTTCTTATAATGCATATCTAAGCGAAAACAAGACTTCGATAAATCTAGAAGCTAAGTAGGTGTTGTAGTCTTAACAATCCCTTTAAGCGTAGTCCTTCCTAGGAAATTCCTGGAAGGATACTGGTAATTGAGTTGCTCAGCAAAGAGTAACTACGGTATGTGCTTATGATTTGCCGTATCGTATTCTCATACAGCAGATACTCTACTACCTTCTTTCCCTGCCGAGGCAGATAGAGAAAGGAAAAATTTACTATCTTCGTTCTTTTCGTTAATAGAACGATAGAAAGAGTATATATATCTCCTTAAGGAAGGAAGTTAATCCAGGAACTCTTTAAATCTTCGTGATTTCCTCATAAATCGTGGAAGAGACAGAATTCCTGTTCATCTGTAGGGTTTACGGAAGGAAGTAGATATTTCCTATCCGCCATCATACCCAAACGTCGATGAGATTCTCAAGTTAAAAACTCAAAGAGGAGCCTCGCGACTGACCTCTCTCTCATAAGAAGATTAGGGATATTCTGGCGCCTGGCTCCTTGCACCTAGCGCCTGGAATGTTCCGCTAGAAAGGAGACTCGCTCCTGGAACGTTCCGCTTGCGTGGAAGGTCCCGTGCGCCCTGATAGTTCCGAGCGCCTACTAGACCCCTTTTAGAAAGAGCCTCTTGCCCGGAAACGTTCAATGGAAGGATCGCGATTAAATGGGTAACGAAATCAGGAACGAATCTTGCCGTTACCGAGCCTGCTGTCCGAGAGGCTACTGGACTCTTAGGTTAATAACTCGCTAAAACGAGAAAATATCTTGGATGGTGCTTCTGGCGCAATTTGCGCCAGGCTGGCGCTTCCTTCTAGTTCTTTTTATGGTTATGTGCCATAACATCTATGCCTTATGGTACCCGACATCCTTCACATGTTAATTTTCCGTTCTTAGTGGGAAAAAACTTTTATATACGTAGTATAGTCCATTCAGGGAAACAACTTCTGCTTCTGATTGCCACTCTACTATAAGGCTCCTTGCTCTAGCCGTCTGTTTTTCTGGCGCAATTTGCGCCAGGCTGGCGCTTCGTCTCTTTGAAGGCGCCTTGCGCCAAGAAAAATTTTCTAGAACGCGGCTCGCGTTTGGTTGTAGGAACGCGTCTCGCGCTAGTCTATTAGCTGGAACGCGCCTCGCTGCTGGCTATTGGAACGTAGCTCACGCTAGCTTGCTGAACGCGGCTTCCTGGCAGCGGCTGGCTCTTGCTCAGTGTTCTCTTAGTTTTCAGAGAAACTTGCTAGATCATCGAAACTCCAAACATACATTCTTCGTCTTTCGGATGTAAGATGAAGAGACGCACTTTTTTAAGGATGCCTTATCAATGGCTATCCTTGGCAGTCTGGGACGTTCTACAGAACCTGCCGAGGGGACGCCTGACCGGTGGGGGTTCTCCCTAACCTTCCTGCGGCTGTCGACTTTCCTCCTCCATGGGTCTGGGATTTTGGAAGAGGTCTAGGCCTGGAAGCGCTACGGAGCCGATCAGACGCACCCTCCACTGCACTGGGAAACACTATATTCACTTCTTACCTTTTTAGAGCTCGCCTTTTGAGCTCCATCCATTTATCTTCAAATTTGCACATATGAATTTGTAGATTCTGTGGAGTAAGAAGGTGATGAGGATGCAACAACTACTAGAATTGTCAATACTCTAACTGCTCGTTAGTACGAGAGCTCTTAAAGCTTCTAAAGGAAGCGTATCTAGTTATATGGTTTCTGACTTCTAAAGTAGGAAGTTAGATCTTATATTTCCTTCATCAAGTTCTAACACTTTATACACGTATTAGTGAAGAAAAAAAAAAAATCAATATTTCCCTTATTGCAAAATATATGAGTGTCTACCGAAAAATTCGGTAGTTTCACGTAATATATTCTTCGAAATTTCGAAGCCAAACTCATTAAAAAGTTAATAAAAGCGTATGCCAAACCAAAGACCCAGTACTTCCCTGCAAAAGACAGCCCAGAAGGTCGATGGCGATGAAAAACGAAAATCAAGTCAGGAGGTAGCAACAACGTATGTTGACACTACCGCGACAGAGAAAATCTGGTTCTAGAACGGTAATCGTTCCTATTCCTGCCACCCAGCGGCAGGGGCGGTAGATCACCTGACCTACCTGCAGCGTGTGCCGCGAAATTCGAATTTCTGTCGGGGTCGACGACGTCTATAGCTAAGTATATATCTGCTGGGTAAGTTCCATGTACAAAATTAACTGTTGGGCGAGTGAAACTCTTAGCTATGTAATTACAGGGTAAATTACTTAAAACTGATATTTGTGGTTTAATATTCCTTTCTTTTGTTCTCTCACAAAATCTTTGGTTGAAAACCTTATAAACAGTCAGATGACTATAAACCCATGAGGGTTTCTAAGGGAAATCAGCCTGCAGAGAGAAACAAGTTACTGGAAAAGGTGATATATTGTTACAAATATTGATCACCTCGTCTTCCCAGCAGTTATTCAATTTATTTTATTTCTAAATGAGCAGCCATGTTTACCCTAATATCAGCTGATTTAGGCAGGAAACACAAACTCGGCCAGACTAGGCATGCCCGGTGCCAGCCGTTAGCTGCGGGAAAGACTCCTGTCAGCCTTAGGGACGTATCCCAAAAGGGAGTGTGTAGGTAGCTAGGTACTTCGTAGGCCTACTCCTAAGATCTTTTATCCTGTGAACTTCTCGCTGGCGATATGCTCTGTTTCCAGGAATGCCGCCGGAAGGGGGGATAAGCTGACCCCCAATACCCAAGCTTAACACATGCATTCCTCTCCAAGCCTTGACCTCGGACGGATGTCCCAGCCAGCCTTCCATTAGGCCTCCCACGGCGCTACTGGCGCCCCCAGACCTGAGACAAAGCCAACGCCGCATTCTACAAAGGTCCACTTACTATGGCATCCAGGTACGTCTTGTAAATCAGTCATATTGCCAGTTCTTTCCCTCCTAGTCACGTAACTACTCCCCATTTTCAAAATTCAAACTCCTAATTCTCAAATGAACATTCCTTTGTTCCTTTCATTGCCTCGTGGCCGCATGTCTCCCTATTGTGATCGTCCCAGACAAATGAAGTCATTGAATATTTCATTTAACACTAAGAGTTCCTCCTCAGTGTGTTAGACAAAGTGAGTAATTGTAACTTGTGCAAGAAATCATTAATTCATTTGTGTCTAATCTGGGAATTTTTCCAGATCGGCTGAGACACGTGTTCAAGTCTCTTCGCAAGTGCTGCCTTAATGCAAGATAATATGAATAATTTTGAAAGCCAGCATCTACATTAATCTTATTTCAGCCAGCTCTCCCCTTGTGAGAGATAAGAGTGTCCCCGTGCGGACAGGCTGCATTTACTCTTTCTCCAGGCCATTCAACGGCCTCGTGTAAATAAATGTAATGTAGATTAATCAGCTGGTTTTTCATGGCGACCTCCTCTAGAGTAAATTAACACAATAAATCCTTTTAAGGTAAGTTTCAAGTAATTTATTCTGCATTTTCCCTCAAATATTTTCCTTTATGTATTTGGGCCCTTAAGGCCGGCTGCATAAGGAAATATATATCGTATATATATATATATATATATAGAATATATATATATATATATATAATTTTATATAATATATTTATATATTATAAATATATTATATAATATATATATATTATATATATATATATATATATCTATATATATATATATATATATATATATATATATATATATATATATATATATATATCTATATATAATATATATATATATCTATATATATATATATATCTATATATATATATATATATATAAAATATATATATATATAAAATATATATATTTATATAAAAAATATATATATATATATAATATGATATATATATATATATTTTTATATATATCATATATATATATATGATATATATATATATATAATATATATATATATATATATATATATTATATATATATATATATATATATATATATCACCCTTCATGTATATTTATTTAAAACCTTCATATGTAGTATAAATACTACATATGAAGTAGAAAATAAAACTGCTAAATCCAAAATTCAGGACATGCCAGCAAAGAGCAAGAATTACATGTGTTTAAATAAAAAACCTAATAAATATTTTGGTGAACATACATAGACTGTTTCTAAAGTACAGAAATTTATACTAGAAACTGCAAACAATGTTATACTGAGCATTGAGCTTGGAGTACTGCTCTCTGGCCATTTCCTTTATGACAAAGCACTAGCTACTCCAACCTGAAAGGGACACAGAGTCAAATATGCCTGAATAAACAATAGTAATTTCCCTCTTGGTTTGACTCCAAGCAGTGATGTATGCCTTCTCTAGGTTAAAAAATAGTTGGATGATGCTGCCAGGATGCATATGCTTCACAAAAGAAAACTACAAGGACTTCTAAGAAGATTTGGAGGTCAGAACTTGAAGAATAATATATCCTCAATTTATCATAAGCTTATTAAAGGGATATATCTACGAGATGCAGATACAGTGTTAGCAGCCACCAATGAAAGAGTACTTACGTAAAATTTTCAGAGTAATCTAACTCCTTGTCTCTATATTGGGTGTGCAAAAGGAGCAAGATGTATTAACCCTTCTTTAGCAATAGGTTGTTTGGTAGTACACAGAGTACCAGCATTCAAGACTATTGCACAGTACCAGGTACATGAAGGTGGTAAGCACCTTCCACCATAATTCCCAACCTTCCTCTTTTTATTTCTAGACCTCTTATGATTTGGTTTGAATTCCCAACCTTCCTCTTTTTATTTCTAGACCTCTTATGATTTGGTTTGAAAGGTTTGGAGCAAAACAAACAGTATTGGATGTGCTAGAGAAGGCAGTATGTATTGCCAGGTTTATGATGAAGCAAAATAAACATTATTGCTATCTAGATTCAGAAATTTGGACACACACACACATATATATATATAGAGATAATACAAGCGTAATCTCTCTCTGAAATAGATGAAAAAGTTTCATGGCAACACTCACTCGTGGTATCAAGAATGGCAACACTTGGAAGGGAAGTTATATTTCGCTTTGAGCTTCTGGGCAGTAATCGTGGAATATGTTCTAAGCTCTGACACTGATGTTTATTACAATGATAAGTGAAAAAAAAAAATATGTAACCACAAACCCAAGTTAATTTTTCAACATACAAGTGTGAAAATGTTAAAAATCTTCATTGCAATTAAAAAAAACCCATTTAATGTTTCTTTTCTTTTTTCTCTCTCTCTTTCTCTGGAGATATTTCAGTAAAAAGTTCATACATGAAGAGGAATGATTATTGTAGCCACATAAAAGTAAGACCCACCCACTTTATATTTATTTAGTTCATTACCAAGAAAATCCGTTTGGTACCGAATGTAATGTTTACATTTTATTAAGCTCTTTGGTATGGAAAAAAAATCTTTGGTGTGAGGAAAAAAAAAATAAATAAATAAAATAAAATAAAATATACATTTTAGGTTTACTCAAATCTTTAAAAAAATAAAATCCTAAAAAAATTAGAGAACTGACTGTGAACATCTGACAGCTTGGCATTAGCATTAAAATCAATGAGTTATTTATATCTCACTGCTCTGTGCTTATTTTAATAAACATGTTCATGGCATGTACATGACCAAGTGTATTTGTAACTTAAAAATATGTATATATACTACAACTTTTTTGATGTCTCACTGCTCTAGAGAGTAAGGAATGTTATACAGCACTTGCAATGTGCATTTTGCACAGTAAACATTAAGACTACTCCTTGACATAACAATAAAATAAAAAAAGTCCATACATAACAGATTTCAATAACATATATGGTGTGTATATGTACACATAACTGTATATGTGATTGAAATCAATGTTATTTATGTACTTTTTTATTTTATTGTTATTATGTCAAGGAATAGTCTCAAGCCTCCTAGAACAACACGGGCTTTTTAAAAATAAATTCTCTATATGTATTATGTCAGCTTTTTTCAATAACCATGTTACATGCCTTGGGAAGTCAGTGATTGCCATAAAATATCATTGTTACATGGCTTAGGAAGTCAGTGATAGAAACAAAATAATATACGTAGGCCCTATGGACTGCTGAAATGATATGTAAAATCTCGAACATTACTGCACTAAGGGCTACTAGTGAAATAACCTGTAGGAATACTTAATGTTACTTTTAAGCACAGAAGGAAAACGAATTGACATTCAAAGAAACCCTATGTGCTCTAAATAAAAATCATTAGCTTATCTTGGAGTAAAGCTATCTGGTACTTGAGGTTCTAGCTAAAGCCGACAGACAATCTTTCAAAGTACTACATATAAAATCCTATATATTACAGGTACTGCCCTTCAGCATCTATTATTTGTTACATTTAATGTTCATTTCATAGTACAGTACGTATCTTCAACATTCAGAATTGCCTGTATATCATCACCATTAAAATCCATCTTGTATCATTACAATATTCTTTTTTGTATGGCGTTTTTACGTTGCATGGAACCAGTGGTTATTCAGCAAAGGGACCAACGGCTTTATGTGACTTCTATCACCAAAAATACACATCTCTCACACCTCAATGGAATGTCCGAGAATTGAACTGGCGGCCACCGAGGTGGTACGCCAACACCATACCGACCACGCCACTGAGGCGCTTCTTTCTTAATCATTAAAATTTTTCTTAAAGTTAAGCAGAATATTATAATTAAGGCAGGACTTACCTCTTGGTGACGATTTTTGGAGACTTGTGGCCATTTCTGTACACATTCTTCATGGTAAAACTTTCCACAAAATGTAACAGTACATCTTTGTCTGATACCTGTATCTTCTTTACAAACGAAACACTGATGATTTCCTGTTTGGCACTCAACACACTTGAAGTCACTTTTTGGAAAAGAACTTAAACCTAAACAATTAAGATGAAATATTCCATAACAAACACCTTTGCAACGAATCATGTCTGCACCGTTTTCAGTACTTAAACCTTCACAGCGGTAACACACTTTTTCATTCCGTACAACCTTATAGACACCCTTTTGACAGTCTTTGGATTCTTCAACTCTTTTTCTTTTCGTAACGAAATCATCACCACTGTCTAAAGCTGATTCTTTCTCTATGCTCTGATGCTTACGCTTTAATGAGCTACTTACAGGAATTGCCTGACCTTTGTTTTTCACTTTTCAGAGTTACTTTGGTTTTTCGTTTTGCTGCCTGAGATTTTGCAAGCTTTTTCCATCGCCACCTTAACTTTGTTCGTGCAGCTGTTTCACTTATATTTGGGTTTTCTAATATAAACTTTTGTAAATGTTTTGCAGCATACTGAGCAAAGCTCTGCTTATGGCCACTTATGTCATTTATTAAGTTACTTACATTGCGATTTTCATCTGAGGAATAATTATCATCAAAACCTGAAAATTCCCCATCAGTTGAACAAAAATCATCATTTGTTTTCAATCCTGACAAATGTTTTTCTTTTGCTTCTACTTTGCGAGGTCTTCCTATTTTGCGTTTTGAAGGCTCTGTTTTACTTCTACGATGAGGTGCACGCTTCGTATTCGTATTATCTTCCAAATCTTCTTTACCTTTCAGTTCCTTATCATCCATTTTCAGAGAATACTTCTGTAATCTTTCATATCTGGAAAAAACACATTTAAACTTTACTAAAAAAAACAAAAATCTAACAAAAAAAATGAATATAAAATCTTTTGCATCTATGAGAAAAGTACACCCTGAAAGATTTAAATAATAAAAGAATAATTTTCCAAAAACAATTTAGGATAATTATTTAAACATTACATACACTCCAGAACGAACTCCATACCTTACAATTCTAATGAAGGCAAGAATCAATTCAGCTGTAGTAGTAGAATCCAAAACTCCCAAATCACTAACTTCATTAACCCTTAATGGATGGATACCCCCTCATATGAGTAGCAATGACAGGTTTAGGGTGGTAGACCATTTCTCCCATTACAGATACCAGATATAATTTTTTCATTATGCAAAATTCTAAGTCAATTGCTTAAGTTCATGATTAATATTTTTTTTTTATGCAAGAACAAGAAACGGAATCAGATTTTCTATCAACATAGCATGCTATTTTGGTGCTGTTGCCAATATTTCAAACAGCTCCAGGTGCATTTAAATCCATGGATAAGCCATTATTCTCTCCAGGGGAACTTTCAGTGGTCAAAGTATATGTCTGGAGGCATTTCCCCTTTCTACAAATATCTTGATTTCTTACTATCATAGGTAAATGATACATTGGCAAGCAAGGGAATATGAAATAAAGCATACCACAGGGTAAGTTTGACGAGTGAGAAAATGATGTTATTATGATATAACAAAGTTTCATGTATACTTACCTGGCAGGTATATATATAGCTATATTCTCTGTTCGCACTGGCAGAATTTTCAAAAACTCGCGGCAACCGCTAGATTATTACTGGTAGTTCAGGTGATCGCCACCCCGCTCCCGTGGCGCTGGTGCTCGGAATCATTCCCATTTTCGTCAGATTTTTCTCTGAACCCTGTCTCCTGAGGGGAGGTTGGGTGGGAATTTAATTATATAATACCTGCCAGGTAAGTTAAACATGAAACTTTGTTATATCATAATAACATCATTTTCATGTATGACACTTACCTGGCAGGTATATATATAGCTGATTGACACATTTGGAGGTGGGTCAAAGACAGCAACATTGTAAGAGTTTTAAAATTTAAAATTCAAAATACTCTTAGATTCCTTACCTGCTAAGGTAGCTGACTTCAGCATTCCTGCCTCTTAGCCTGCTAAACCTTAGTAAGCTTCCAACTAGGACGTGACCTATTAGTTGATGAAGCTAAATACAAGGGTCTGACAACTGGACGGGACCAATTTGTTGACAGGAAACCCTAGCCCTCTCTTACCACGGGCATTCATGCTAGGATAAGTTAGACCACCTGAACCACACACAAAACTAACCTAACACACTACACTTCACAGACTGAAGAGGAAATAACCCTCTCAGACAACCGTAAAAACAACACCACTTCATTAAAATACCTAGCATGTTAGTAAGTTATGGCGTGGAAAATCCTTTGCCCAATACTGCTCCTGAGGATACATATGGACCCAACGTTTGACAATTGTCAAACGTTGTTTTGACATTTCTAAGGTAATGACTTGCAAACACTGAATTAGTCCTCCAAAACGTCGTTTCAATGATATCTTTGAGGGCCATATTCTTTTTAAAAGCAAAGTAGTAGCTACTGCTCTCACTTCGTAGCGCCTTAACCTTAAGGATGCCGAAATTTTCTTCTTGGCATAATATATGAGATTCTTTAATTAGTTCCCTAAGGAAAAAGGCAATAGCATTTTTGGTCATGCTCTGCTAGGATCCTTCACAGAGCACCACAGTGATTCTGAAGTTCCTCTAATCTTACTGGTTTTCTCCAAATAATAGCGCAATGCCCTTACTGGACAAAGAACTCTCTCTTGTTCCTGTCCTACTAAATCTGAAAGACCCATAATTTCAAACGACCTTGGCCATGGATGAGCTGGATTCTCGTTCTTGGCCAAGAACCCCTCCTGAAATGAGCAAACCGCTTTGTCATGTTTCCAGCCAATATGTTTGCTAATTGCTTGCAGCTCACTCACCCTTTTAGCTGTGGCCAAGGCCACCAAAAAGATGGTCTTTTTCGAGATATCTCTCAACGAAGCTTGATCCATCGGTTCGAACTTACTAGTTCCTAAAAATTTCAGGACCACATCGAGATTCCAGGAAGGAGCTCTGTATTGGAGCTCCTTCCTTGTTCCAAAGGACCTTATGAGGTCTCTCAGATCTAGATTATTTGTAATATCTAGACCTCTATGTCTAAATACTGAGGCCAACATACTCCGATACCCTTTAATCGTCTGAGTTGACAATTTTATTTCCTTCTTTAAGTATAAAGGAAGTCGGCAATTTGGGTCACAGAGGTACTGGATGAAGAAATCTTCCGACTCTTGCACCACTTGCGAAAGATTTCCCACTCGCCTGGTACACCTTAAATAGTAGAGGCTCTTCTAGCTCCGGCCACCGCTCTGGCCGCCTCTCTAGAAAACCCCCTCGCTCTGACAAGTCTTTCGATAGTCTGAACGCAGTCAGACCCAGAGCGAGGGTGTTCTTGTGGTACCTGTTGAAGTGAGGCTGTTTGAGTAGATCTACTCTTGCTGAAAGTGTCCTTGGTACATCTATTGTCCATTCCAGTACCTCTGTGAACCAATCTCGGGCCGCCAGTATGGAGCTATGAGAGTCATTCTTGTCCCTTGACTCTCCCTGAATTTCTTCAAAACCTTTCCTAATATCTTGAACGGGGGAAAGGCGTAGACGTCTAGCCCGTCCAATCTAGAAGAAAGGCGTCTACTGCGACTGCTTGACGGTCTGGGACTGGAGAGCAATAAGTCGTCAATCTCTTTGTCATTGCTGTCGCAAACAAGTCCACCACTGGGCGACCCCATAATTTCCACAGACTCTGGCATACTTCTAAATGAAGAGTCCATTCTGTTGATAGAAGTTGACCTTCCCTGCTCAACAGGTCCGCTCTCACATTCTTCTCCCCTTGAATGAATCTGGTGAGAAGGGTTACGTTTTCCTTCTCTGCCCAAAGAAGGATCTCCTCCGCCAACTTGCAAAGAGAGATTGAATGTGTCCCTCCTTGTTTGCGGATGTACGCCAGAGCTGTGGTATTGTCCGCGTTGACTTGCACCACCTTGTTGCGAATCACCGCGTTGAACTCTTTCAAAGCCAAGAAAATCGCCATCAGTTCCTTCCTGTTTATATGCCAAGCCGCTTCCTCCTTGCTCCAACGACCTGAAACTTCTTGATGTCCGAGAGTCGCTCCCCAGCCTGCCTGCGTCCGACGCGTCTGAGAACAATACATGGTCTGGGTTTCTTTTGCTGGAGAGACGCTCCCTTCGCTAACTTCCCCGGAGTTAGCCACCACCGCAATTCCTCTTTGATCTTGCGAGGAATTCGAAACAGGAAGGAATCTGGTTGCGATTTTCTTGGCCAGACTTGGTTCAAAATATTTGTAGGGGTCTCATGTAAAGCCTTCCTAGAGAAACGAACCGTTCCAGGGACGAGAGGGTCCCCAGTAAGCTCATCCACTCTCGTGCTGAACATTGTTCTTTCTCTAGAAAGGCTTGCACTTTCCGGATGCACTGCTCTTGTCTGTTGGGAGACGGAAAAGCCCGAAAAGTCACTGAGGAGATCAGAATCCCCAAATAAACTAGCTCCTGACTGGGGGTCATATTCGACTTTTCTAAGTTCACCATCAACCCTAACTCTTTCGTTAATGTTAACGTCATTTCTAAGTCCTCCAGACATTGCTTTCTTGATTGGGCTCTTATGAGCCAATCGTCCAGGTATAGAGATGTAAGTGTTTACATAATAAAAATATGGAATGTTAGTCCATATATATAAAAGTCTAAAACTAAAGAGGTCAACCAGATTGCTTGCAGGAATGTGATCAGACTAGAGACGCTAAAGATGACGTATACAATAAGTATGTAGGCTAAGATAAAAACTGCCGTCACCTGTAGTCATTCAATTGTTTATAAATATTAGTCCCAAGCTCCCTGCTTGAGACAACTACCCCGACCTATGATTCAAACGGCCTACGTGATCTGTAGCGTGTCTCATTTGATTGTGTGTTCGTATGAAACTATGTCATTGTATGTATGTTCATATGTTCGAACTACTGTCTGTTCCTTCATAACTTGTAACAGAGATGGTAGACAGAGAACAGAGTTAGCTATCGTCATTAGAATACCTGTACCTCTTTACCCTAAGCTTTTATCATGTAGAGGAATAGGTTATGCCATCATCATTGGCAGAAGCGATCAAGCTATCGTTTTATTAGATGAACTTGTACATATCATACCTGATCTTCACCATATAAAACTTCAGAAGAATATAGTTTTTTTGTATTATCTTAGTGTTTTTCTACAAGAACCTCACCGAACCATGAGTTTTAACACATCGTCGTAAAGATAATACCGACTTCGTAAGTGATCTACAAACCCCCAGACACTCCATTGAATATGGAAGTGCAATACCAACCGACTTAGCGTATAGATTATCGCAAGTCGTAAACATTACATCATAGGGCGCCTTATCATACAAGGCACAAGCCCTAATATTGGTGGCCAGCGTACCAGAAGAACTCTACAACGTCCTACGAAGAAAAAACAGAATAATAAATCATGAAGTCAACGATTCAGAAAACAACAAGATTCGTCAAGCAACTAGTATTATCGTTTAGTGAATAAACTTCAAGAAACAAGAACCGACGTGTCTTTTTTTTTTTTTCCCTACGACAACGCAAGCTTCGTCTCTCATTAGAATCATTCAAGAAAACATCGTTAGTGAGCGTTTCCGGCTATCCAAGAAAGAAACAAAACCGAACGCGTTCTGCAGCATCGGATCTTTCAAGGGCTCGAATCATCGAAACAAAGCGCACGGGGGGAAACTGAAGCCAACCAGGTCATCCGCTAAATAGAGAAGGAGGACCAAGGCCGGTGTCGTTATCGGAACACCGTGACTTCCCACAAAAGCAAGCTAAGTACAATTTTTTATTCATTTGAGTAACTTAGAGTGTTTCCTTTGCAGGTCGAATTTCGTTATTCCTGTGGCTGAAGTTACGAGACATTCGTTAATCTTACTTTTTTACAGAAATTATCTACATCATTGAGATTTCGCTACTGCGAATTTTTTTTATCTTTGAGTGTCTGTTCCAGAAGTTCTACTGAAATATCATAATCATATACTATGTTAATTTTATCATTTTGGGTGATTATTAATCCCTTACGTAACAAATCATATTAAACAGTGAATATGCGTTTACGCAGTGGACGTCTGTATTTATACAGATGCATGGATAGGGTCGTTAAGCACCGTAGTGATTGAAAACACAAAAAAACAAGTGGAACACCCGTACAAATCTATATAAATTAGAGGTAACACTATTTCGGGTCATGACAATAAATGCTCCTTTGCAAAGTCCCGATCGCAGTTTTAGCCTTGAGTTTTTGAGTTATATAAAATATCGAACCTCAATGACTCAACTTAACTTTTAAAATATGGCTGGATTGCAAGGAATAACATGTCTGTAAAAAAAAAAAAAAAAAAAAAAACAAAAAAACTTTCATCAGGCCTAAATGCGCTGACCAGGATCCCTCACTATTTCAAATTTTAGCAAAGAATGAAGTACAAACAGTTAATATTGAATGCAGTAGTGATAACTTTTCTTATTAGTAATCGCTCAGTTCCTAATAGTTCGTCATTCATTGCTTTATACGTAACCAGCAACATAATGCTAAAAACACACAATACGTTGCCGATGGTAATAAAGAGAAGGATCCTAATTATTACAAAAAGAAATAGAAACAGTAGCCTTTCAGAATCAAACAAGCAAACTCGGTTACTGTGTCACCTAGTCAAGCGGTCAAGGTTAGTTAAATCTGCCGAGTTTTCAAAGCAAAGCAAATTCCACACAATAAGCGACTAGCAGAGTGGGGAAAAGCGATGTTGGTTCATACATACCGATATCTTTTTGAATTAAAATGGATTTTTCCTATGAACACACGACCGTATAAAGTAATCAGAGCAGGTTTTCGTTTTTTTTTAATACGTAAGGGTTTTTATTAATAATTAGTGGTGGAAAATAAAGCCCTCCGAATCGTTTACCCGCCGCCGTAAAAAGAATTAGAATATCTTGTTTGTTTATTTCTTTAGTAGTACGGTAATATCCTGTATTTACGGACTCACCGTTGTTGTTCGAACTTCCCTAATGAGAAGTCCGGATAAGCGAGCGCTTACAGATACCTCTATAGTTATAAAAAACATTGATCTGTATGTAGTGTAATTGTAAGATCCATCTAGGGGTTACAAAATATTATCTTACATCCTGCAAATAAGGCGTGTTTATCAAAGGAAAATCCTATAAACCTTCAAACATAGTAAAATCCGTTTGAACAAAAATGAGACAGTTAATCAAATAATAACTTATATAAATGGAACTATACATTTGTCTCATAAAAAAAATCGTAACATTGTTCAAATGACCCAACAGAATTCTCCCACAACCGCAGTCGTACTTTGCACGCAAAATCTCGAGAAGCATGCACCCTCGAATGTCTTAGTGCGTGTAAAAAGACTTTGCTGGGAAATGAAATTTTAATCCTTCCCGACACTCTGAAATATAACGCTTTCTGCGAACAAAGCCCTAAAAGTATACATATCGTGGATACGGAAGTTATAAATATCGCATTTTTTATTGTTGCTAATTTTTAATCACGCCCAACCAGTCGTGGATGAATCTCTCTGATAATCTATCTAAAGTAATATCCGTAAAGTCATTCAAGCAGAGGTGATTCAGCAGAATTTTTTTTTATCTTCTACCTGAATACCAGGAAGTTTCTCCACTAGCGGAAGTGATCTCTGGGAGAAAAACGGACGTCATTGAAAACAAAACACGGTCTAAGGACAAACATAAAGCTATTTACGTACCTTCGTATAGATTCTCAATGAAATTTTAAAATAGAGATAAATGACGAAGTTGAAAAATGTTAGTAATAGGAGCCATTAGGAAATCAAATAAGCCCATATAATTTTTCCCTCAAACGTCATGCCATAAAAGATCGGACTTGGCGTATCTGCGCAGATTACTGTCGCTTAAACAAGGAAACTACTTCCGATAGTTTCCAGTGCGATGTACCGACGACATCTTATCTCTGTTAGGTTAGAATAAATTTTTTTTTTTTCACCAACTTGGACTTACTTAAATGCTTTTACCAGATACCATTACCTAAGTGATTGTACCTCATGAACAATTTTCAGCACGATGGCCAGGTGACATTATCAATTTTTACGTATGCCTCCGGCTTACGTTGCGCCCCAAATTACAATATAGTGTTTGGAGACTTTTAGGGGATACCCTACATGCCTATTGGTTGGTCTTATAATCTTTTCTAATACCTTAGAAGTACATTCACATAAACTAGAGCTAGTGCTACAGAGACAAAGACAAATAATCTCAGAGTAAAATATCTAAATGTGAGTTTTTAAAAAAAAAAAACCGAACATGTTTATCTAGGTTTTATGTGTCTAGTCAAGGTTTTAAAGTAGTCCATGGTAAGGTGTCGGCTATTCATAACTTTCCGGTACCTATTAACGTAAGGGAGAGATACAGCACTTTCGCGCTTTAGTGGGTATTACAATCGTATGTAAATATATAACTCTTCAATCATGACAGCTCCTTTAACAGATCTTACGAAGAAGAGCGTAGATTGATTATGGTCTAAAAAGCATCAACAGGCGTTCGATATCTTAAAAGCGGAATAATGCAGCTTACCTAACTTAAAAATCCCTGATTTAAATAAGGAATTTTTTTTTTATTGCAACAGACGCCTCAGACCAAGGGTAAGAGGGTACTACTTTCAGTATATGATAAACAGTTCTTCCCTACTAGCTTTTTATTCACGTAAACTAAAGCCCTCTGAAAGTAAATATACAGTAATAGGCAAGGAAGGGCTAGGTATCTTTAACTCACTAGTACATTTTAAGTTCATAATCTATGGCTATCCTGATAAAGTCCTTACTGAACATGAGTCCTTTACCGAGTTTTTCAAAGGCTTTAATCACAGTCCAAAGAACTCGGTGACAAATGATCATTCAGGTTCTTTGGAGCCAAGATAAGATATCTACCTGGGAAGCAAATATCATAGCTGACGCATTATCCCGCAATCCCGCACCATACCGCAAAGAACCATTAATTAGACTAAAAATATAGAAACATCCGTACCTATTGTTAAAACCGTATCTAAACAAGAAAATTCCTTAACCCAAGAGATCGCGAGCATTGAATATCTGGGTTGGAGCGCAGAACTGTTACAAACTGAACAAAGCAAGAGTCACAGACATAACCCAAACAATAAACACTTCGAACGAACAGAGTCAGCAGCAATAAAACACCAAACAATAAACACTTCGAAAACAGAAACAGGGTCAGTGGCTAGGCAAAAACAATAAACACTTCGAGCAGAAACCCTAAAGCAATAGTATATTTATAGTATGGTGTATCAGAATAATGTAATCAAATGTAATGTTATATTTGTTGGTCTGTGACGAGGAAAACCCGAAGAACACAGCAGATGACTAACGACCAGGTAGTAATAATAATCTCTTTCATACCAATCGTCATAAACTGGTTTCATTCCGTCATCCAGGGTTTCTCTCCTATGTCACAGAAAGCCAAATCATATTTTACTGGCCTACAATGCTTACAGATTTAAAAAGCACATAAACTAATTGTAACACGTGTCATGAAAACAAGGGATACACTAAGACACCTGTCAGTTTAAGGGCCTATCCTGTGCCAAATCAATCCTTGAAAGAATATACGTAGAATTTATTAACAGAATTACGAGTCTGACAGAGGGAATAAACACTTCTTAGTGTTAATAGTTCCTTGACACGTTATATAGAATTAATAGCACTAAAAAAAAACAAAAACCGCAATTGAGTGCGTTAGGAAATATTTATGAGTGCTAAATCAGTAAATATGGAATTCAACACATAATAATCTGTGACTCGGGTGGTGTAAAGAAATCATAATAATCTCCTTACATGTTGTGTGAATTCCTTTCCATTAAAAAGAAAACCAAAAAAATAAAAAAATTTATTTTTATCAACCAGAGTCAATCGGTTTTGTAGAATAACTGATAATTAAATAGGAAGTGTCAATGTCTTACGAGTTACAACTCGTGATATTGGATCCGAACTGGATTATAGCGGTTCTCGCGGTTTTTAAATACCTTTATCATTTATATCTTGTATCTATAGAATTGATGCCGCAAGTAGCCTTATACGGTACGCCGCTAGAGCACTCTTCCACTTATTCAAGCCAACCATTAATTTATCAAATATATATAAAAAAATATATAAATAAATAAATATAAAAAAAAAAATAAGATAAATATGGATACAAGTGGAGGCAATATACACTCGTAAGAAGTCGGAAGGGTTACAAATTATAATAAAAAAAGGAATCACGATAATATCAATAAGCAAAACGTAACCATTAAATATCCAAATATATATGCGTAAAGATTTGAACTCTAACTTAACGCTTTAGTAATGACAAATAAGCTAAAAGTTCAAAACACATATCCAAAAATCTACTGACATATTGTCTGTCCCGGTGATTTATATTCGTAGTCAATGAAAAAAAAAAAATTAAATAAATAAATAAATAATAAAATAAATTAATAAATAAATATAAAATAAAATAAAAGAATTTTAAATAAAATAAAAGAGATTTTAAAGTCAGGAAGTCTAGAAGTGAAAATGTTATCTATGAAATAATCCTATATGAATCTTATACAGGGTTAATAATATATATAGAATTTGTATGGAAACCTTTTCATTAGTTTCAATAAGGAATATTTAATTTAACATAATCTTGCAGTTTTTCCAACATGAAACTAATATATCTTGTTCAAAAAAAAAAAAAAAAAAACTTTGTACTGTTTTTTTTTTTGTTTTTTTTTTTTTTTTTTTTTTTTTTTTTTTTTTTTTTTTTTTTTTTTTTTTTTTTTTTTTTTTTTTTTTTTTTTTTTTTTTTTTTCAGCGACATTCTTCTCTGTGGGTTCGAGTATTAAAAAACAAAAAATTTATCCTAAAGTCGTATCTCTTACAGCAAGTAAACTAAGTAAAACTCTTAAGCTGGTGACGACGTCATCAGTTCTAGAAGGTCTGTCGCGTTTGCCGTATCAGCAGTGATTCCTTTAACCTCAAATATCTGCTTACACAGGCTTCATCTGTGTGTCGTCTCTGCTTGCAAAGCAGATGATGGAGAAAGGAGTGCGTTAGCCCGAATTCTCAGGGGCAGGAAGACGTTAGGTCAAGTGTCTATCGGTGTGCGCAATGCAACTTTAGCTAAGGAGTTGCAATCATTTTAAAATTAATAACAAACATAAGCAAATAGAATTTCTATAACAACAAAATGAATTAATTTTTCTGAACCTCATAATACATTTAGAAGTATCAAGGAATATATATGAAATATTTACCTTGCAACATTAGCCGTATTACAAGTTCAAGTAAAACATTCCATATTGGGAAAAGGGTCAACATTTTCTTTGAAAAAAACCCAAAGTTTATTTAGAAATTAGTTACATAGTGGGTTTTTTTTTTTTTTTTTTTTTTTTTTTTTTTTTTTTCGTTGCATCTCCTACCTATTAAATAAAGGTTTTTAAAATTAACCTAAGCAAGGATGCGCGCGAGAAAATTAAACTTTTTGTTAGGGCACATAGAATCATGATTAATATTCTCTTTGACTCTTATGTTGCCTGGCAATCTTACAAATAGCTCCGTTTTCCACTTCTTTGTCTAGTAATTCACTACCAGTAATATCGAAGTTTTCTTTGGGATTTGTATAGATATCTGTTTATTTGTTATAATTATGGATATTTTTACAGTCATCATAGACCTGGATAGGTTCACTCCTTGTTAATGCCATGGATAAAAAAGTGTTTTACAGCGGACTCTTTTGAATTCCAAAATATCAGCGAATTCATGTGGGTTAAGTCTGGTCTAAATGGCTCTCTTCCTCCCCTGTATTTGGATGTCATCTGAATTACTTTGCCCTTGTGACAAGTATAATTTCACTTGCAGGCTGATTAATGGAACCTGGTTACAGTATCCTGCCAAGTACGAGAGTTTTCACATCGCAACTTCAAAAAATAGTTCGTCGTAGCGGACGACTACAGTCAAGTAACAACCGCCTACAATGTGAAAGGAATTTCATGGACTTCTTCGACTGACACCATATCTCGTCGTTAATCTCCGTTTTCATGCGGAACGCTCCAGCGGCTGTCGGAATTCGACTACAAAAGGGAACATAACTTCCGACAATTGACGACCCGAAGGATATTCAACTCTACTTTGCTGGCGAAGGACTCGTGCTGGGGATGTTTTTTTATTCATCGCGAACGTTATCGTGTAGCTTAGGATGCAGAGAATAAGTATGAACGCAAAATAGAAACGTTGGACCCGCCCAGAGCAAATTTTATTTCCCCTTTTTGTTTTAACCATTGAAAAAGGCCGTTTCATTGGCTATATAGGTGGTTGTCTGGAACTGTGTAATGGACGAAAAGTGTTCGAACGCTAGTTAAAGTGAAGTAGTATAACCTCGGTCATGTATCCTACATATATAAAGTATCATGTATCCTATATATAAATGATCATAAATACTGAATCGAAATATATTTTTTGCGTGTACGCACTAGGAATCTATTATATATATATCATACATAACAGAATCTAAATATATCTTTGCGTGTACGCAATAGGAATCTATTTAAAGTGCACATATATTAATCATAATTATATGAATCCATACATATGTATAAAACAAATCAGGTAGCCTATAATCAATATGTTACCTTTTATCTTACCAATATCTGCAGTTATTTATGAGTTAGTATATGAATAATGAATCAGATATATACATTTAGCATAAAAATCAACGAATCATCAGCATAAACATTATATGTTATCAATTCATATATGAAAACATTTTTTATCAGTTAAATATGTTTTATCTGTTAATCTTCATTCTATGCAATTATCAGAGTACATTAGTATTTTCTGTAGCATATGTATCTTAATGAGATGAAGTGAGAAACTGTATCATTATATATCACGTGATCACTATTATTTACCAATATCATTGTTTTATATTTTATTACTTGAATCAATTCATGTACACCATGAATTTTTATTTACTTATATATATATATTCACATAGTGTCTGTATCACACTCCTATAAGTCAAATGCAAGTCAAGTTTGAGTAATATTCAGTGGTTTGGTTTTGGTAGCTGACCGAGCTGATGTAAGTGTTTACATAATAAAAATGTTATTGTTATTATACAATTAAGTTTGTTCATACTTACCTGGCAGATATATATATAGCTGTATTTTCTGACGCCGACAGAAATTTCAAAACTCGCGGCACACGCAGTGGGCGGCCAGGTGGTAGTACCCATTCCCGCCGCTGGGAGGCGGATATCAGGAACCATTCCCATTTTCTATTCATATTTTATTAATGCCTCTGTCTCCTGAGGGGAGGAGGGCGGGCACTTTAATTATATATACTGCAGGTAAGTATGAACAAACTTAATTGTATAATAACAATAACATTTTGTTCATGCCACTTACCTGACAGATATATTATATAGCTGAATCACACCTTCGGATGGTGGGGAAAGACAGAATAGGATTTTTTGGGAAACTAAAATTAAGTAGATGATATACATCTTGGTTCCTTACCTGTTTGCAAAGTAGACTATGTGATTACTGTCACGTAAGGCTGCTTTTGCTTAATTACAGAGTTGCCAGCCAGGTGGAGACCTGTAGTGCTGGTGCGCTCTGGATGATCTGTCAACGGGTGCGAGACCTCAGCGTGACAAAGATCATCGAGGCCATACAAATGAGGGCAACGAAGCAACTGACCACCACCTGACCAACTATACACAAACCCCTTAAAACTAGCTAACGGATGGGAGATCTTCACATAAGACTCACCACAACCTAAAACACAACAACCTAAACTTACCTAACTAAGGAATAGGGAAAGAGCTACTTCCGGACCCCAATACTGTGTCCGCAGAAACGTATGGCCCCAGTGCATTGCAATCGTCATAGATCGTTCTCACATCCCTTAGGTAATGTGAGGCGAAGACGGAGTTGCTCCTCCAAAAGGTACAATCGAGGATGTCCCTTGATTGACATGTTCTTTTGGAAGGCAAGAGAGGTAGCGACGGCTCGTACTTCGTGCGCTTTTACTCGGAAGAGGCTCAAATCAGTCTTCTGAAAAGATGAATGAGCCTCCCGAATGGTGTCCCTTAAAAAGAAAGCCACTGCATTCTTTGATAAAGGTAACTCTGGCCTCTCACAGAGCACCAGAGGTTACCTGAGGGGGGACCTCTAAACCTCTTTAGTTCTATGCACGTAGAACTTGAGAGCCCTTAACCGGGCAAAGGACTCTCTCTGGTTCTTGGCCACTAGACTTGACATACCTTTGATCTCAAAAGTCTTCGGCCAAGGGTTCGAAGGATTTTCATTCTTTGCCAAGAAAGATGGGTTCAACGAGCAGACAGCATTGTCCCCATTTGAAGCCATTAACTTGCTAAACGCTTGAATTTCACTAACTCTCTTAGCCGTCGCAAGAGAAGTTAGGAAAAGAGCCTTCCTTGTCAGATTCCGAAGAGACGCTGTCTGAAGCGGTTCGAAAGTGTCCGACATCAGGAATTTCAGGACTACGTCAAGGTTCCATGATGGAGGTCTCGTTTGAGGAACCTTCAAGGTCTCGAAAGACTTCAAAAGGTCATGAAGATCCTTGTTGTCGAACGGTCTAGGCCTCTGTGCCTAAAAACCCGCTGACAACATACTTTTGTATCCCTTGATGGTAGGGACCGCTAATTTCTGCACATTTCTGAGAAATAGCAGAAAATCAGCTATCTGGTTCACAGAGGTCGAGGAAGAGGAAACTCCCTCCTTTTTACACCATGCCCTGAAGGAAGCCTACTTCGACTGGTAGACAGCTCTTGTGGAAGCACGTCTCGCATGTGCGATTGCTCTCGCAGCTGCCTTCGAAAAACTCTCGCTCTGGCAACTTTTCGATAGTCTGAACGCAGTCAGACTCAGAGCGGAGAGGTTTTTGTGAAACCTTTCGAAGTGAGGCTGTTTGAGTAGATCTTCCTCCAGGGCAATGTCCTTGGAAAGTCTACCAGGAAAGACATGACCTCTGTGAACCATTCCCTTGCTGGCCACATCGGAGCGATCAGGGTGAGCCTTGTCCCTTCCGAGGCCGCAAACTTCCTCATGACTTCCCCCAGAATCTTGAATGGTGGGAAGGCATAAAGGTCCAGGCCCGTCCAATTCCAAAGCAACGCGTCCACTGCGATTGCTTCTGGATCCAGGACCGGGGAGCAGGTAAAGAGGAATCTCTTTGTTCCTTGACGTTGCGAATAAGTCGACCAGTGGACGTCCCCACAGCGTCCACAGGTCTCGACAAACGTCCTCGTGCAAGGTCCATTCCGTCGGAAGGACTTGGTCCCGACGACTGAGGAGGTCTGCCCTGACGTTTTTGCACACCTGCAATGAATCTCGTCAGGATCGTTACCTCTTTCCTTTTGCCCACAGCAGAATCTCTCTCGCTAGGGAGTACAACGCTCTGGAGTGTGTACCTCCCTGGTTTTTTAAATAAGGCGAGTGCTGTGGTATTGTCCGAGTTTATCTGAACAACCTTGTTCTCAAACTCTTCTCGAAGAACTGCTGAGGGACAGAAACACTGCTGCCAGTTTCTTTTACATTTATATGCCAGGCTACCTGTTCCCCTCTCCAGGAGCCTGACACTTCCTTCCCCCTAGCGTTGCTACCCCATCTGTGATGGAAGCGTCTGAGAACAACACTAGGTCGGGGTCTCAAAAAGACTTAGGGACACACCCTCTTGCAGTTTCTGAGGGTCCAACCACCATCTTAGGTGGTTCTTGATCGGAATCGATATCCTCAATACTGCCTCGAGATCGTCTTTTGCCTTCCACTCTTCTGCCAAGAGAATTGGAGAGGCCTGATGTGCAGTCTTCCCAAGGAAACAAACCTTTCCAGCGAGGAAATGGTCCCCAGCAGACTCATCCATTCCCTCGCCGAGCAAGTCTCTTTCCTTAGAAAGGCTGAGATCTTTTCTAAGCCTAGAAGCTGACGTTCCTGGGACGGAAACGCTCGAAAAGCCACTGAATCCATCTGAATCCCCAGATACACGATGGACTGTGTTGGGGTCAGATGCGACTTTTCGAGGTTGACAAGAAGTCCCAGGGACTTCGCTAAGGCTAAAGTGAACTGCAAGTCCTTCAGACACTTCTCTCTCGACGACGCTCTGATCAGCCAGTCGTCTAGATATAGGGAAACTCCTTATTCCCGAAGAGTGTAGCCACCTCGCTACGTTCTCATTCACTACTGTGAACACCATCGGAGCCGTGGTCAGTCCGAAGCACATCGCTCTGAACTGCCAAACTTTGTTGTTCAGGACAAATCTTAGATATTTTCTTGACAGAGGGTGGATCGGGATGTGGAAGTACGCGTCCTGCAAGTCCAAAGATACCATCCAGTCGCCCGGTCTCAACGCTCCCAGAACAGAATGAGGCGTCTCCATCGTGAATTTGATCTTTTCCACGAACAGATTGAGCCTGCTTACATCTAGAACTGGACGCCAACCTGACGACTGCTTTGGTTACTAGGAAGATTCTGTTGTAGAAACTGGAGACCCCAGGTCCGCGACTTGTTCCACCGCTCTTTTGTCGATCATCTGTTGAAGGAGATCGAACAAGACTTTCTTCTTTTCTCCTTGGTAGGATGGAGAAAGGTCTCTGGGAGTCGTAGAAAGAGGAGGAAGATCTAAAAAGGGGATCTTGTACCCCTGCTCCACGATCTTGAGGGACCAAGAGTCCGTGTCTCTCTTTCTCCACGCTCCCGCAAAATATTTCAGTCTGGCTCCGACTGGTGTCTGAAGGACATGCTTTTCACTTGGAAGGTTTTGGTTTAAAAGAAGCTCTTCCTCGTGAAAACCCTCTCCCTCGAGGAGCTGCTCTCGAGGGGGGAGCCCCACGAAAGGGCTTTACTTTCTTCGGCGGACGAACTGCAGCCGAAGAAGTTGAAGGTCCGGCCGACCGTCTCGTAGACTGGGCCAAAAGATCCTGAGTAGCTTTCTCTTGTAAGCTGTTCGTCAGGTCCTTTAAAACCAAAGTCTGGGGGAAGAGATGGTTCGAAAGAGGTCGAAAACAACAAGTCCGCTTTCTGAGCTGGCGTCACTGACCGAGCTGTGAAGTTGCACAGCAAAGCTCTCTTTTTTAACAAAGCTGTCCCGAAGTGAGATACTATCTCTTCCGAACCATCCCTGACGGCTTTGTCCATACATGCTAACACGCTGGACAGCTCCCCCAGACTAAGAGATTCTGGGCTTCTCGCTTGTAAATCCAGAACTCCCAAACACCAATCAAGGAAGTTGAAGACTTCCAGCGTCCTAAGCAGACCTTTCATATGATGGTCTGTCTCCGACGCGGTCCAAGTCACTTTGGCAGAGGGTAACAGTGACCTCCTCTGTAAGTCTACAAGGCTGGAGAAATCTCCTTGAGCCGACGAAGGGATACGAACTCCCACTTCGTCCTTGGTCTTATACCAAATGCCTCCTTTACCACTAAGTTTAGTAGGAGGCAAGGCGAAAGTTGTCTTGCCTTGGTCTCCCTTCTTAACATCCAGTCTTGGAGCTTCTTGAAAGCACGTTTAGTCGATAGAGAAGTCTTCATCCTCTACGAACTCCGGGATTTTCCCCGTTTTGATGAAGAAAACTGTGAAGGAGGCGACTTGGGAGCTGCGGGCTGAAATTTGTCCTCAAAAGAGAACGCAAAAGTCTGACTAGGACTTTTGTAATCCGAGGTAGAAGGGGCTGTGGCAGGCTCATCTTCTCCCGATTCAGCTGAACTACCCAGTTCTCCTTCTTCTCTCAACAGAAGAGGAGAACGTCCGTCAGGCGAAGGCGACCTATTGGCGGGTCTTAGCAAGATCAAAGGCCCCCTATCCTTGCAAGATGCAGCCTTATCACGGCTGTCTTCTTCTTGACGCTTACTGCTCGTGATGGCAGAGCGTCCTGAGGCGGACGAGACGTCTTCCGCGCCTTCCGCGGCAGTCTCACCTGCCCGAGAATAAGCGTCTGTAACTTCTCTTCGCTGGCCTACGTGGCTGAGCGCGTAACCAAAGTGTCTGGGGGTAAGAATTCTTGTTCAGAATCCCCGAAAGCGTCTTGAAAGGAGGCCTGAACGTCCTGGCGAAAAAGTTTCCTGCCAAGCTCCTGTCTAGCGTCCTGAGACGACGTCCTGCGAGCGTCCTGTGTAGCGTCCTGACGAGCGTCTGACAAACGTCCTGCCTAGCGTCCTGCCAAGCGTCCTGACGAACGTCCTGCGAGCGTCCTGACGAAAGTCCTGACTAGCGTCCTGACAAGCATCCTGCCGAACGACCTGCCGAGCGTCTTGCACCAAGCGTCTTCAAAAGCGTCCCTGTCGTAACGTCATTCTATAAGACGAACGAGAACGGCGAATCGCTGAAGGAGAAGCGATCGGCGAACGAGACGCAGGAGGCGAAGGCAACAGAGACTGCTTAGTCCTCTTTACAGGCAGACTAAGGTCCTTCCTCCGCTTAGGCTCGACTGCTGCTGGGCGAGTCCTCTGAGCCATAAGCGAGGATAGCTGGTCCTGAAGGGACAAAAGAATGTTCTTCGTTGGAGAAGAATGAGTCGAGGAAGCAGGACTGGTCCTGTGAGAAGACGAGGGGCGAGGGGACGCCTCCTTCCTTCTCAAAGGAACAGTTACCTGTTTCTCAGGTGTACGCGCCTGTGCGCGTAACCTAGCGTCCTCATCGGAGGAGATCCTACCTCTTTTCTGAGGCGGAAAGACATCATAAGCGTCTTCCGACGAAAGCGGCGAAAGAGGACGTGAAGCGTCCTCCGCAAGAAACGTCCTCTTTAACGGACGAGAGTCTCTCCGAGCGCTCCACCCCTTGCGCGGGGAGGACGCTTCGGAGGGACGAAAAGCACTCCTTCCAGACGCGTGCTCGTGCACGGTCCTTGGCAGCCTGAGTCTTTGCTACATGGTCTGCCGAAGGGACGCCAGATCGGTGGGAAGCCCCCGTAACCCTCTTGCGGCTTTCGACATACCTCCTCCCTGGGTCTTGGGAGTCTGATAGAGGTCTAGGCCTAGAGGCATTATGGGGCCGATCTGACGCCCCCTCCACAACACTGGGGGCACGATCACACACTTGCACCGAGCCAGTTTCCAAGGCTTTCACTTTGGTCTCCAGAGTGCGAAGGGACTCCAAAAATCATAGAGAGAGCATCCGCTCCTCCCGGACACAGAATCAGAGCCCGAAGGCAACACAGGTTAGGGGTAAAACACTACAGGTGTTAGGGCAGGAGAAACATTAGTCTTACCTTTGGAAGAACTTCTTGAGGAAGACCTCCTGATCCTATCGCGCTCCAATTTAAGGCGATAGGACTCATATGCTCTCCATCATCATCAGTCAATTTCTCACATTCCTTGCACCGATGATCAATCAAACAATGAAGCCCCCTACAACTCATACATACTGTGTGGGGGGTCTACCGATGCTTTCGGTAGCCTCACCTTACAAACAGCACTCACCACATACTCTGAAACTCACACCACTTGATCCAGACATATCTTATAGAGAAAAGTCAATCCAAAATCAAAAAACGGTCCACTATCGCGCATGCCAATTCCACAATCCAAATCAATACCAACAAAATCAATCAGATACTTAGAAAACGAGTCAAATTCCAAAAAAATCCCTCGAGCAGAGGTCTGTAAACAGATGTTTACCGACCGGCGACAGAAAAAAATATGAAATAGAAAAATGGGAATGGTTCCTGATATCCGACTCCCAGCGGCGGGAATGGTACTACCACCTGGCCGCCCACTGCGTGTGCCGCGAGTTTTGAAATTTCTGTCGGCGTCAGAAAATACAGCTATATATATATCTGTCAGGTAAGTGGCATGAACAAAATATGGAATGTTAGTCCTATATATAAAAGTCTAAAAACTAAATAGGTCAACCAGATTGCTTGCAGGAATGTGATCAGACTAGAGACGCTAAAGATGACGTATACAATAAGTATGTAGGCTAAGATAACATGCCGTCACCTGTAGTCATTCAATTGTTTATAAATATTAGTCCAAGCTCCCTGCTTGAGACAACTACCCCGACCTATGATTCAAACGGCCTACGTGATCTGTAGCGTGTCTCATTTGATTGTGTGTTCGTATGAAACTATGTCATTGTATGTATGTTCATATGTTCGAAACTACTGTCTGTTCCTTTCATAACTTGTAACAGAGATGGTAGACAGAGAACAGAGTTAGCTATCGTCATTAGAAGACCTGTACCTCTTTACCTAAGCTTTATCATGTAGAGGAATAGGATTAGCCATCATCATTGGCAGAAGCGATCAAGCTATCGTTATTAGAAGACTTGTACAATCATACCTGATCTTCACCATGTAAAACTTCAGAAGAATATATAGTTTTTTTATACTTAGTGTTTCTACAAGAACCTCACCGAACCATGAGTTTAACACATCGTCGTAAAGATAATACCGACTTCGTAAGTGATCTACAAACCCCCAGACACTCCATTTGAATATGGAAGTGCAATACCAACCGACTTAGCGTATAGATTATCGCAAGTCTAACATTACCTCATAGGGCGCCTTATCATACAAGGCACAAGCCCTAATAGAGACACTCTATTCTTAGAATGTGTAGCCACTTCGCCACGCTCGCCATCACTCTTGTAAAAACTTGTGGGGCTGTGCACAGTCCAAAGCAGAGGGCTTTGAACTGAAAGACCCTGTTCTGGATCACAAATCTCAGGTACTTCCTGGATCCTGCATGAATTGGGATATGAAAATATGCGTCTTGAAGCGTTCCAGAGGTGACCATCCAGTACCCCTGGATCGTACCGCTGCAGTACGAACGGTACGTCTCCATCGTAAATTTTGTTTTCTCCACAAATAAATTGAGTTGACTTACGTCCAGTACTGGTCTCCATCCCCCCGAGGATTTCGCTACTAAAAACAGCCGGTTGTAAAATCCCGGAGATAAGTGATCCAGAACAGGTTCTATTGCTCCTTTCTTGAGCATAGAAAGAACTTGTTCTTGTAGTGCTTCTTGTTTCCCTGGATCGCTGTAGTGAGCTCCAAGCTCTCTTGGCGATGTCGCAAGAGTGGTCTCTTCAGAAAAGGGATCTTGTAACCTTCTTTGGCTACCTTGACGACCCAAGGATCTGCTCCCTTTTCTTGCCAAATCTCCCAAAACTTCTGGAGTCTGGCACCTACTGATGTCTGAAGGACTTGTTGTTCATTGTTTAGTACTGGGTTTCGAACCCCTCTTGGACGGAGCTCTTCTTGCTCTGAAGGCAGGACGAGAAAAGGACTTGCCTCGAAAGGGCTGACTAGTTTGTCTTGATTCCTTAGGCGTCTTCTTAACCACCTTGTTGGGTAAAAATTTCCTTACCGAGGAAGTTAACAGATCCTGCGTCGCCTTCTGAGTTAGGGAAAGCGAAATATCCTTGATAATATCCGCAGGAAACAATTGATCCGAAAGTGGGGAATAAACCAATTAGGATTTCTGGGCGTTAGAAACGCCCTTAGCAGCAAAAGAGCATAGGAGTGACCTTTTCTTTAAAACTCCTGCGGTGAAAAGAGATGCTAATTCATTCGCGCCATCCCTTAATTCTTTGTCCATGCAGGACATAATACTGCTTGGAAGTTGAGAAGCCGTTGATTCATTATCTTCCACTGTTCGTCCCAGAGCCCCCAAGGACCAATCCAGAAAATTAAAAACCTCGAAGGTCCGGAAAATCCCTTTCAAGAGATGATCTAATTCTGATGGAGACCACCACACTTTGGCCGAATTCAAGGCATGTCTGCGGGAACTGTCAACAATGTTGGAAAAATCCCCCTGGGAGGAGGCAGGAACTCCCAGGCCGAGATTTTCCCCCGTCGCATACCAAATTCCGGACTTCGATGCCAATTGGCAGGAGGGAAAGAGAACACAGTCTTGCCCGCCTTCCCTCTTTCCTTCAACCACGTATCAATTCTTTGAAGAGCCTTCTTAGCCGTAATCGAAAACTTCATCTTCAAAAACGAGGACTTCTTCGGAGTTTTATTCTTGGAGAATTGAGAAAGGGGTGATGTCGGAGCTGCAGGCTGAAAATCCCCTTCAAAAAGTGAAAGAAGGCAATTCGTTAATTTCTTATAGTCTGAAGAAGGTGCTTCACCCTCTTTTTCTTCCTCAGATTCTAAGTCTTCTATTTCCTCTTCTGCCGAAGACACATCCTGTAAACCAAGGTCTTGCTGCAGAAAATCTTCTCCAACCTCGCGGGAAAAAGAACCGGCTCCTGCCGCCTGCTCCTGCGTCCTTCTGAGCTCCGAGGTTGCGTCCTGCGTCCTGTTCCGGAAGCTTGCGTCCTGCGTCCTGCGTCCTGCTCCGGAAACTTGCGTCCTGCTTCCTGTTCTCGTAACTTGCGTCTGCTCTCGTAACTTGTGTACTACACGAGACTCCGAAGCGTGATGAGAAGGAGGCAAACCATCATGCGTCCTTTTAGATGACTTGACGGGGAGAGATGCGTCCTTACGCCTCGTAGGAGGATGTTCCGATGTTCCCCACGATTTAACTAAATCGGCTAACTTTCCTTGCATCTCTTCAAGGAAGTTCCTAGTCTCTGCTTCCTGGCGGGAAGTCTGAGCAAGCGAGAACGACGACGAGACGGATCATCAAAGCGAGAAACTCGATCTTGAGTTCTACGATAAGGAGAAGATATCGGAGAGACTGCTCCGTATTCAGAAGGAGGGCTCCTATCCAGAGAACCCTCGTATACATGAGGTCTTGCGTCTTGTCTTGACTTAAAGGATCTCCTCCTTTTAATCGGAACCACCTCTTCCTCATCACTAGAAGAGAAAATCTCGGGACTACTCCACCGTTCTTGAGGGTAACGCTCATCTTGAGAAGACGTAGGTCTATGCGTCCTCTTCAGAGGACGCGAAACTTCCGCATAACGTCCATACCTGCCTGACGCAGCACTATCTGTAGAGGAAAAAAACACTTCCCAGTGTCGCCTTTTCTATGACGCACTGCTGCAGCCTGGGACGCAACAGGACTGCCTGAAGGGACGACTGATCGTAAGGGAACCCCTCTCGCCTCCCTTCGACTGTCGACATGCCTTCTCCCTTGGGTCTGGGAGCTTGGCAGAGGCCTAGGTCTAGGAGCACGAGTGAGACGATTAGCCGCCCCCTCCACTACACTGGCACTTTCAAACGTACACTTTGTCTGTAAGACGCTGAATCTGATCGCCCATTGACGCAAGGGCGGCAAACACTTTCACATAATTAGTATCCTCAGAAACAGCAGCGGGCGCAGGAGAGACCTGAGGAGAAGGATTAACAACTTCTACTTGGGAAGAAGGGGAGAAATAACAGAAGTATTCAAGGCCTTACTAGAAGATCCTGACCTCTCACTCCGAGACACCGATCTTCTTACTCTATCCTTTTCTAGTCCTCTCAACATATTTTGTGAAAGTCTTCCACTCCTTCTCATTTAAACTTTCACACTCATTACATCTATTATCCCAAGTACACAAAACCTCTCTACACTTCTTACATACTGTGTGAGGGTCTACCGAAGCTTTCGGCAGTCTCACCTTGCACCCTTCTTTCATACACACTCGAAATACTATACCAGAATCAGACATTATAATAACTTCCAATCACGATTGCCAATCCAACTTTCCAATACGATACCCAATAAACCATCCAAGTACAGCGAAAGTCAGCTAACGAGTTTCGAATTCTAGCAGGGAACCAACAACGATGTTGCCGGTTCAGTGGCAGAAAAAAATCTGACGAAAATGGGAATGATTCCGAGCACCAGCGCCACGGGAGCGGGGTGGCGATCACCTGAACTACCAGTGATCTAGCGGTTGCCGCGAGTTTTGAAAATTCTGCCAGTGCGAACAGAGAATATAGCTATATATATACCTGCCAGGTAAGTGTCATACATGAAAATAAACAATTGTATACAAACAGATCTTTCTCTCTCTGACAAAATAATTGAATGGCTTGAATACAATATGGCAATAAAGTTTTGGCCTGACTGAAGTGTAGAGATCGAGAGCAGGGTGAAATAGAAGGGAGATTAAAGTACTACCTGAAAATTAAAAGCCCCTCAAAAACATTCAAAGGTCTGTAACACACGTCAGTTGTTGTTTTTGTAAAATTGGCAACAAGGCAGATCTTTAAACACCAAACCAGATTTTCCAGAATGTAACTTCATTCATAAATGCCATGATCTTAAGAATTATATATCACTGCAGGAAATTAGAAAAGCAAACTTAAGCTTGCATGTAACGAAAGGGCTTACCTATCCATATGCAATGCTTGCTCCCCCTCTTCTATGGCCACCATCCACCGCTCTCTCTTCTGTGCAGATGGCGCAGTATCTAGCTTTTTTATGTGACCAAGTGTTTTCAACATGCTTTCAGCATGAGATTTTTGAGTGCTCTTCAAAGTTCGAAACTGAAAAACATGAATACAGTATAAGTTAAAGCTAACAAATCGGACAGTGACCTGAATGTAACAGAAAGAAATAGAAAAATCCTGACTAACAGAAAGAAACAAAAATTATGCTGAAAATAATTTAATAATTTGATAACAACTGTTCCTAAAACAGTTTCCATGATGACTATAAAATCAAACCTAGCTTTATAGGCAGTTCGAGGAGAACTGGGCAAAGGAGCATGAACAGTCTAAAAGTGGCACAAGTAGGAAAGTGAGCAGTGGTAACACTAGCAGAAGGGCAAGTTGGAGACTTGGGAGGAGTGGAATACGAGTCACTCAGAGGGTAAGTAAAAGAGGAGACAAGTGGTTATGAAACCCATGGTCATGAGCTATAAGAAGACAACAGGTGAATGGGAGAGAAGTAATTGGTGGAAGAAAAGAGGACCTTTGGGGTGACAGGACTCAAAAGGGCTCCCTTAGCTGCAGAATGGCAAAATGAGTCACAGTCATGACCTAAGGGAGGTCACACACATCCTGGTCCAGATTCCTGACAAGCTTGAACAGTGATGACGGTGGCCTAAGGAGACAATCTCTCAGTATGGTTTGAGGATATTCTTTGACAAAGCAGGTCTTACAAGTCCACCAGGAGGGAGACTCACTTAACAGAGATTTATCTTGCAGACAAGATGCCACCAGCAATAACAAATAGGATGAACTACCAAGAGACTGCACAGGAAACCCTTTAGCCAGGAACATGATGTGGCTGAGAATACAGACATTATCAAGAACACTGGAGTTTACATCGCAGTTGTTGCAGCCATTACATGCGAATGGGAGGACTCAGCAGAGCAGTATATCGAGGAATCTGAGAACACAGAAGTGGTTGAGGGTGTAGTATCAAACATAAGCAGGAATTGTAGCTGAATACACTGGAACTATCAAGGAGCCAGGAGCAGCACAGCATTTCTAAGCAACAGAGTACTGGCAATAGGTAAGCAATCACAAACAAGCTTGTATACATGGAGGAGAAAGTCAAAGCAGATGGTGCCAAACTCATGGAAACACAGGCTTTAAAGGCTGACATAAAGACACGAAAATGAGTTGGGATTAATTCATTCATGTTAAGAGTTAATGAAATTAAGAAACTGGTCTTTGAGCACAGATGAGACCTTAATCTTCAACATAAGAAGGAAATCGTCATCTGCAGAGCAAATGAAGTCTGTCGAAGATGACAACACTGCAGGAATAGCTGAAAGGGAAGAAAGTCAAACTGGAGGAATGGCAAATACCAATATAAGCAGGCTCTTCCAAGGGGCAACTGGGAGAACATGAGGAAAGAAATTTCTTAAGGTGAGTACAATGTAAGAGTGAAGACAGGAGAATGCCTACACACTTATACTGATCATTCTGAACAGTAAGAAGAGGCACGGAAGAGAACGAAATCTCACCATAAGACACTAGACTTGATGGCCATGGTTGTGGAGCAACCAGGAGATGCACCACATTAATATATAGGTCAGGAGACTTCAGTGATTTTATTATTAACAATACATTGCTAAGGATGGTATTCTTAAACAACTGCTCTTATGGGAGGCACGGGAGAGACTGTCTACTACACTACGTTCAGGTGTTGGCGTAACAGCAGGATTCAGAAACGGGGAGTGAGCGGGAAGGTATCTGATAGGCCAGAGCAGGGGTTCTCAAATCAGGGGTCAGAATGCCCATTATGTGAGGTCATAAACAGGTCATCGGGGTTGGGGGGGTCGCTGAGGTTGCACCCAGGGAATGTGTATACAAAACATCCAAGCAGCAGGTACAAGGTATCATGCTAAATTCAATGCTTTGGGTAGTAAGTTACTGAACTCTCATTAAGAGTAAAAACTGATCAAATAGTGACCAGTCCTAAAAGTAGGCTACTCATAATATCAGACAGCCAGGAGGTATAGTGTGACACTTATAATACTGCAGTTATAACTGAGCAGCATGTTATGTAGTGTTAAAATAGTATCATCATATTGTAATTGCCAATCTGAGGAGTAGCATGCTATGAACTTATGAAGTGTTAAAATAGTATCACCATTTTGTAATCTTTTTTTGTAAATAAATTTAAATGTTTTCCATTTCTCTTTTACTTAACCCTTTATCGCCGAAGGGGTATAATAAAAATCGTCTCCCGTATGCCAGCGGGGTCTGGGAGTGAGCGCCGAACCGGAAAAAATGTTTTTTTCAAAAAATCACAGCACGCTCATTTTTCAAGATTAAGAGTTCATTTTTGGCTCCTTTTTTTGTCATTGCATGAAGTTTAGTATGCAACCATCAGAAATGAAAAAAAAATATCATTATTATATATAAATAATGGGATATATGATAGCGCAAAAACAAAATTTCATATATAATTGTATTCAAATTGCGCTGTGAGCAAAACGGTTAAAACTAAAGATTTAATTTTTTTCCGTTGTATTGTACACTAAATTGCGATAATTTTGGTATATAACACATTATAAAACGATCAAGGCAACACAGAGAAATATTATCACAAAATGATGCATGAATTCGTAGCGTGCGGACGTAAAAAAAAAAGCAGTTTTCAAAAATTCACCATAAATCGAAATATTGTGCTAGAGACTTCCCGTTTGTTGCAAAATGAAGGTAATTGATTGAATATTACTAGACCGTAAGTGTTGTAGCTTACAATTGCAGTTTTCGACCATTTCTGTCGAGTTAAAGTTGACCAAAGGACGAATTTTTTCTATTTATCGTTATTTATATGAAAATATTTCAAAACTGATAAAAGCTACAACCATAGATTGTTTTTGTTGTATTCTACATGAAATTGCGCACATTTTCATATATAAAACTTTATGTAACAGCTAATTTAAAATGGTGCAAACATTACGACAATCGCACGAAAAAATTTCTGATTTTTTCGGAAGAGTTACCGCACGGACGTAAGGAAAAAGTTTATTTCATAAATTCACCATAAATCGAAATATTGTGTTAGAGACTTCCAATTTGTTGCAAAATGAAGGCAAATGATTGAATATTACTCGAATATAAGAGTTTTAGCTTACAATTGCGTTTTTCGACCATTTCGGTAGAGTCAAAGTTGAATGAAGGTTGAAATTTTGGCACTTATTGTTATTTATATGAATATATTTCAAAACTGATAAAAGCTACAACCATGGGTTGTTTTGTTGTATTCTACATGAAATTGTGCACATTTTCATATATAACACTTTATGTAACAGCTAATTTAAAATGGTGCAAACATTATGACAATCGGACGAAAAAAATTTTCTGATTTTTTTCGGAAGAGTTACCACGCGGACGGAAGGAAATTTTTTTTTTTTTTTTTGTTTTTTTTTTTTTTTTTTCCCTAAATTCACCATAAATCAAAATATTGTGCTAGAGACTTCCAATTTGTTGCAAAATAAAGGCAAATGATTGAATATTACTAGAATATAAGAGTTTTAGCTTAAAATTGCATTTTTTTACCATTTCGGTCGAGTCAAAGTTGACTGAAGGATGATATTTTGGCACTTATTGTTATTTATATGAAAATATTTCAAAACTGATAAAAGCTACAACCATGGGTTGTTTTTATTTGTATTCTACATGCAATTGCACACATTTCCATTTATAAAACTTTATGTAACGGCTAATTTAAAATGGTGCAAACATTACGACAATCGGACAAAAAAATTTATGATTTTTTCGGAAGAGTTACCGCGCGGACGTAAGGAAAAGTTTTTTTTATAAATTCACCATAAATCGAAATATTGTGCTCGAGACTTCCAATTTGTTGCAAAATGAAGGCAAATAATTGAATATTACTAGAATATAAGAGTTTTAGCTTACAATTGCGTTTTTCAACCATTTCGGTAGAGTCAAAGTTGACCGAAGGTTGAAATTTTGGCACTTATCATTATTTATATGAAAATATTTCAAAACTGATAAAAGCTACAATCATGAGTTGTTTTTTGTTGTATTCTACATGAAATTGCACATATTTTTATATATAAAACTTAATGTAACGGCTAATTTAAAATGGTGCAAAAATTATGTCAAAGTGACGAAATAATTTCTGAGATGTGTCGCTATTACTTTTTAGTGCCATAAGAAAGAAATTCGTGCTTGCGCGCCTGCATAACGATTGTAAACAAAACAACGCCTTGATCCGTGAGCTCCCAGTATCCCCCAAGGCGCGATTCAAAAGTTTTCGCCTAGTAGGCCTCCTATAACTATTTTTCCACGAATTTAAAAAAAAAACATTTATATCGACATACCATACGTCCAATCAGCACCCAACAGACAATATAGTATATCGACATTTAATACATCCAATCGGCGTTAAAGGGTTAAATAACAAAATATTACCAAAATTATCAGTAATACTGTAAATGTAGAAATAAACATAACAAATTGGGATATAATATAAATATAAATATATATATAGATATATATAATACTTGGGGTCACACTGAAGAGTTAAAAATGCTGCATGGGGTTGTGCAAAGAAGAGAGACTGGTTACAGTACAAGAAAGAAGTACAGACATACATAAGTTATGCTTAATATGAAAACCAGTACAGTACATTTCAACTATTTGCAACTCAAATGAAACATCTAAATGCCAATAGCTTTGCAAATCCCTAGTCCTGATATATTCTGGGATGAGCACCAAAAATGTGATAAAACTATGAATAACAAGCTTTGCAAACAAATTTCTCACAACTTTTATCATAAAATCCTCACACTGGATTAACAAACAGCAGTATGAGAATGTATACTATATCACTAAAAAAACAAATCCAAAGACACAGGTGACTGGTCTGGTTATTTATGTTGCATTATAGTAATGTATGTGCTTACCTTAGATTTCAGATCATGAAGATATTCCTTTAACTTTGCATAGCCCTCAAATGGCAATGCACTACTAGGAGCAATCCAGTAAGTTTGTGAATTATCATTGAAGAACTGGACGAAATACAAACGAATGCAGCTCAATTTTCCTTGCCAACTTTGTTTCACTGTGGAAAGAAAATGTTTTAAACTTCCAAGGACAAAAACACTGCCAGTTCAACTAAGTTTAGTACGCTGACCTGCAACCACCTTCATGCCAACAAGAAAACCCATTTCATACCCTCTAAAATTACCAGTGAAAAGTCATAGACATGGATAACCTACACAGCTATAATAATAAACTAGTTTAATTTCTTAAAAAAGGGAGCCATAATAGCTTAATCAACATATATGTCTTAACTATAAAAACAAATATTAATAAAATTAAAAAACTTTTCTGGTGGTAAAAAATCTGACCACTAAAGGTACAGCATGCTCCTGAGTAGTCTATCTTAACTTTCATCGTACTGCTATGTTAATTTTAATCTGAATTTCTTGGTAATCCAAATCTGTCAGGATTAGGCAAAACTACAGATTAAAAAGGGGGAAATTCAAAATATTTTTATGGGTACAGAGTACAAAAAATTTTCATTACATTTATATATCAGGATGAAAGCTCAGTGAATAACACACTAAGTTACATAAGGCTGTTTACACATCTGAGGAGGAGGAACCTTTTTTGATAGAGGGGGTGTGCTATTCATAAATACATAAATGGGAGAAGATTTAAATGTTCCTCTGGCTAATCCATGTATCTCTAATAAAATTCAGTCCTAATTTTGCAGGTACATGCAGATATAAAAACTTAGCATAGATATACAGTTTTGGGAAAAGCAGTGCTTTACATAGTATTAACAACAAACATTTACTCTCTATAGCTTAAAGTAATTATCATTAGTTACTCACAAAGCCTCTAGTTTCTGAGACACTTCAAGTTCTTTGCACATATATTAATATCCACTATACAACTTAAGTTCTTTGGGCATATATAAATATAAACTACATAGCAGGCAATTTCTTGTAGAAAACCTCAAGCTATGTATTTCAGTATACTTCACTACTTTTTTTATGATGAGCTGTAAGCACTGTTCAGACACAACTTAATGTGGAAAAGATGATAAATGAAAAGTAAAAACAAATAGTATAAAATATTTAATCTAGGACTATTTTTGCTATTCCATAAATAGTTACAGCACACAAATAGGAAATAACCCATGACATTTGATACTTAACACTACTGATCCTAATTATACTCTTAAATGTTCCAAAATTTAGTCATGTGCTTTTTTCAAATCAAAAACACTTGATGTTGTCTGCCTACAAATTTTTTGCAAATAGAAAACTCATTTGGACTAAAACATCACTGGTGGAATGCTAAAGATACTCTAAGCTGCTGAAAGCATGCCCTATGATATGTATATGGAATGTCATCTGGTCGAGGAGCAAATATTTCCTTCACCAAGGCCTATTCAAGTTCTGTTATGTTAAATGATACACATGGGAGGACTATTAAAATTTGTTCTTCTCTCCATCAATAATCTGCATGAGGTTAAATTTCTGATTTTTTGACACCAGCATAATGGCTCATATGTCCACAACCATTTGGAGATCAGCTAACCTTTTAACTTGCCCATATCAGCGTGAAGATTCTACAATTCTGATCACTGACTCTGGTGGTTTAATGTAGATAGACACCGTAGATCTTTTCTGCATAATGCTGATTAATTAGGTCCAGATCTGTCAAATGTTTGATGAATGATTTTCTTGAGAGAGAGAGAGAGAGAGAGAGAGAGAGAGAGAGAGAGAGAGAGAGAGAGAGAGAGGAGGAGATAGAGAGAGGAGAGAGAGGAGAGAGAGAGCGAGAGAGAGAGAGGAGAGAGAGAGAGAGAAGAGAGAGAGAGAGAGAGAGAGCTTAAAAATTATTGGTCAAAACAAAACTGGAGCAATTGGAAACTTCAGACACCCTACACAATAAAGAACAAAATACTTACCATGTAACTTGGTGAACTCTCCATTATCTGGCTGATAAGATATCATGGCCGGCCATAAAGGATTTCCTTTTAAAAGTACCCACACCAAGTCACCAACCATGTGTTCACATGGATGCTCTTTTTCTAAATTGCTGTAGTCCACACCAACAGGGAGATCCTTCAGTATATAAAAAATAAAAAAATTAGTAACCAAAATGATTTAAGTCAATTTCAAAAAAATACAGAACTATAAAATTAAAAAAAAGCACAAAATAAGACAATTTTCATGATAGTTACCTATTGTTAAAGTTAGCCTACATCTTTGTGTCCTCAGGTTTTATTGGTATTTAAAAAAAATTTCTGTTACAATTGGCTAACCTGTTAGGACTGTCTCTGCAGTCACCTGTTTTCCCACCAGGTGGGGTCAGAATGTACACTTTCAAGTCAGACCTCTTCATAACCACCCACTAAGATCTGGGAAGGCTGGGTGGGTTTCCATTATATGTATTCAAATTATTAATTTGACATAAGTGACTTACCAAACAATTACATTAGCTGTACGCTTTCTTACCTGGTAGTCAAAAATTCAAATTCCTGGCGGCGGTAGCAGCGCTGCCATCGTTTGTGTAGGTGATACAGATCCCGCCCACTTTCGGGAATACCTGGTACTGCTGAGCTTTAGACTTCAATTCGTTTTCTGCCGGCCACAGGGTTACACTGGTGGTTTGTTGTTGCAGTCGACTGTCGTCGCCATTGTGGACTTTTTCTTTTTGGTGATGTACAATTGCTTGGTTGGCTTTTTTGCTTCATCAGTTAGCTGCCTAGTTATTAGCAAGTTATTACGAAGATGTCTGATGCTAGTTCTTCTTCATTTAGGTTTTGCAGCAGTGGCTGCAAAACTAGATTAGCTAAACTATGTTACGATCCGCACTCCAAATGTGTTAAATGTAGGGGTCAGTGCTGTAGCAAGGAATTCACTTGTGATGAGTGCCGTAGTTTAGATGAACAAGGTTGGAAGACTTTTCAAACTCATTTGGATAAGATGGACAAAGATAGGAAAAGGATAACAGCTCTTAGAGCGGGTAGTAAAACTAGAGTAGAGACAACTCCTGTGCCTTTAGATGCAAACAAACCGTCACTATCTTCTCCACTTTTATCGAATATTTCACCTATTGAGTCCTCCAACTTCAGTACCAATTACTCCAGACCAGGTATCCCATGTTTCCGATCCCAACACCATTTCCTTGTTAGAGTCCAAGATGGACAAGAAATTTGAGTTCTTGGTGAAATCCGTTATGGATTTGGGTGCCGTTTCGTGCGTTCGTAGAGAAGTCAAGTGAAAAGGCCAGTGTTAGGCCAAGTGTCAGTGTCAGTGTCGTGTCCGAGGAGGCGGCTGTCCATTCCCCGTTCTCCTTAACGAAGGTCACTGTCATACTCCCCAGCTCCCGGGAGAAGACATACCGGAGGTCGAAGGGAGACTGGGGGAGTTTGCCCATGGTCAGTCGCCAACTCCGTCGACTCGCGAGTGCCCAGAAAACGCCGCTGGAAAGGCGTAGATATCAGTGACGCGCAGTTGTCGTCTGACTCGGAAGTGCAGTCGCCTGTGTCGAGGCGAAATGTGTGGAGTGATTTAGTGTCGAGTCTCTTGAAGAGACATGCCCACCGTACGAGAGGGACGTTGCCGCCTATTAAAAAATCCAAGGAGCACTGGAGTCCACAACCTTACTGCAGTTTCGCACCGGACCAGTTTTTCCGGGAAGATCATCAGTCCTCTTCGGATAGCTTAACTTCGGACGGAGTCAGACGCTCACGTGCGTTACAGCGCTCGCGAGACTGCCTCGCCTCATTGTGTGTCGATAGGAGTTTCGACTCGTTCGCCTCATTCGTCTCGAGCTGTTTCGACTTGTTCGCCTCATTCGTCTCGAGCTGTTTCGACTCGTTCGCCTCATTCGCCTCGAGCTGCTTTGACTCGTTCGCCTCGTGTTGTTTTGACTCCCTCAGTCATCGTTTTCGAAGAAGAGCCGTATGACAGCCACGACTTTGTCTTCGCCTAAGGATGATGCGAAGGCCAAACCCTTGCTAGAGGATTCTGCTTTGGGTCCCTTTAAACATCAACTTCAAGAATTGATGGTCTTTTTGAAGAAGACAACGAGCCAGACGGAAAGGAAGATGGGGTATCAACCGTCCTGTCGGAAGAGGAAACTCAAGACCAGGATTTGAAGCCCTCTTCTGCTTATTCTAGTCTGTTAAGGTTTCTTTTACAGACTTATCCGGATTTTTTTAAAACAGTTTCGCCTTCTTCACCTCCCTCGATGTTTGTGAAGGATAGGAGATCAACGCCTTCGGGGTTACCGAAACTAGTTCTTTCTCAGTCCTCGAAGCACTGAAGGAAGTAGAAGAGTGGCTTGCTAAGAAAAGGGAGTCAGGCAAGATGAAGAACTTATACAAGTTGATCGAAGTCTTCAGTTTTCTGGATTGGACTATTGCAGCGTTAGCCAGGAAAATTGAAGATTGCCAGTCTCTACATGAGGATTTTTCTGCCGAATGGCTCAATGTGTTGTCCTGTGCTGACAGGGCAGTGAGAGACGGTTCAGGGGAACTGGCTGCCCTATTCACTATGGGAGTATGTACTAAAGAAGAGAGAATGGTGGTGCTCCTTCACATCTCTAGGAGTAACCACGAACCAAAAATCAGCTTTGTTGTTCTCCCCCCAGAGTAAATCTCACCTGTTTCCAGAAGAAACCATTAAGCATGTGCTGTCGGACCTCGAGAAATGATCTTCTCTTTCAGTCAGCGAGAAGACCTAAGGAACCTCCAGCGACAGGAGCCAAAGCTTCTCCTCTACAAAAACATCCCTTTTGAGGAGGTAAGTCGAGGTGGCAGCAGAGACAAAGAACAAATCTACGAATCACCTCCAAGTCTACCGAGAAACCTTCCTTCAACACAGAGAAATGATCGGAAGGTCCTCCACGACTACTGGGAGGAATGAAGTCGAAGAGGAGCAGAACAGTGGGTAATTCAGGTGCTTCGAGAGGGATATGTGATCCCTTTTACACAGGATCCACCAGTGTACAATACACCTGTCTGTTTGACAGCATACTCGACAGGATCAACAAGAGCTTTGGCTTTAGCCAAAGAAGTAAAAGAGCTCATCAACAAAGAGGTCATAGAGGAAGTAACAGACACGAACTCCCCAGGGTTTTACAACAGGCTCTTCGTAGTCCCCAAGGCATCAGGGGGATGGAGACCTGTGTTGGACATAAGCGCTCTGAACCTCTTCGTCCGGAAGACGAAATTCCGAATGGAAACCAGTCGATCGGTAATGTCAGCCATCCAACCGGGCGACTGGATGGTATCTCTCAACACGAAAGATGCATACTTCCATGTCCCCATCCGTCAGAACTCCAGGAAGTTCCTGAGATTCATCTTCAAGAAGAGAGTCCTCCAGTTCAGAGCCCTCTGCTTCGGTCTGTGAACCGCCCCTCAAGTATTTACTCGGATTCTTGCTCCTCTGGGAAAGTGGCTGCATTTGATGGGGATCAACACAGCTTTTTACTTAGACGACTGGCTCCTGAGAGCCAGATCCAGGCGTCGGTGTGTGAAGGACTTGGAGAAGACACTTACTTTGACACAACAATTGGGTATCATAGTAAACACGGAGAAGTCCCAACTGATTCCAACTCAGAGGATTCTCTATTTAGGAATGATACGAGACTCTCTACCTTTTCGGGTTTTTCTCTCTCCGAAGAGGATAGAGTCCTGCCTGTCGACAGTCCAGCAATTTCTAGTTCGCTGTCCTGCTCAGCGCTCGAATGGATGAGCCTACTCGGGACCCTGGCTTCAGTGGAGAGTTTTGTCAGGTTAGGACGCCTACACGAGGCCGCTTCAGTTCTTCCTGAAAGCAAATTGGTCTCGGAAGACACAGTCGGACTCACTAGTTTTCCCCCCTGACGGAAGAGATAAAGATGGATCTTCGTTGGTGGCATTCGAGGGAAAGATTACAAGGAATCTCCATAGTCGTGTCGAACCCCGACCTGCAGTTCTTCTCAGACGCCTCAGACAGCGGATGGGGAGCCCTCCTAGGAGACAAGAGTGTGTCAGGTCTGTGGACAGAATGAGAAAAGATCTTGCACATCAATGGGAAGGAATTGAAGGCCATCCTCTTAGGGCTACAAGCGTTCGACCACTTAGTCACCGGAAGAAACGTAGAGGTCTACTCAGACAACACCACAGCACTGTCATATGTACAGAAGCAGGGAGGGACCCACTCGTTCTCTCTCAATAAGATAGCCGAAGATCTCCTCACCTGGACGAACGAGAAGAGAATCACCCTTTTTCCAAGATTCGTGCAAGGGAGAATGAACGTACTTGCAGATGAACTGAGTCGGGTAAATCAGGTGTTACCAACAGAATGGACTCTGAACAAGAGTGTGTGTCAAGACCTCTGGAAGCTTTGGGGAAGATCATCGATAGATCTGTTCGCCACATCGAGGAACAATCGCCTTCCCATTTTCTGTTCTCCTATTCCAGAACCACTAGTGTGGAGAACAGATGCGATGCTGCTAGATTGGAGGACAGGACTGGACGTTTACGCTTCTCCTCCCTTCGGGATAATAAGAGAGGTCTTAAACAAGCTTCAATCACACCAGAATGTGACAATGACCCTAGTGGTACTATTCTGGCCCAGGAAAGTGTGGTTCCCGGACCTTCTCAATCTGCTGGTGGATTTTCCCAGGCTACTTCCACAAAATCCATCGCTTCTGAGACAACCCCATTTCAACCGATATCACCAAGGGTTGTCCGCTCTGGCCCTGACAGGATCCAGACTGTCAGGAACCTGGTCAGAGCAAAAGGGTTTTCGCAAAGGGCGTCAGAGGCTATTGCTAGCAGCAGAAGAAGCTCTTCTGCCAAGCTCTACCAGTCCAAGTGGAGAGTTTTTAGGTCATGGTGCAGACGACATAGCATCTCTTCTTCTGAGACATCTATAACAGAAATTGCAGAATTTTTGTTATTTCTGAGGGACACCAAGAAGTTGGCCACTTCAACTATTAAAGGATATAGGGCCATGCTTTCATCGGTTTTCAAGCATAGAGGCCTCAACATTTCATCAAATCAGGACATCAGTGACCTGATCAGATCCTTTAGTTCCTCCAAGATTTTCAAGCCTAGAGAAGTGGAATGGAATTTGGATGTAGTTTTAAGGTGGCTCAACAGCCCCCAATTCGAACCATTGAATTCTGCAACCTTGAGGGACGTAACTAGGAAGACACTATTCCTAGTCGCCTTAGCCACAGCGGGAAGAGTGAGTGAGTTGCAGGCGATGAGTAAGGAAGTGGGTTTTGCCCAGGGCAACGCAGTTTGCTCTTATGTAACAGACTTCCTTGCTAAAAATAAGGATCCTTTGAATCCTTGGCCCCGTTCTTTCAAGATAAAGAACCTAACAGACTTAGTCAGGTCGGAAGATGAGGAACGTATATTGTGTCCGGTCAGAGCCATCAGACACTACCTGACTAGGACAGAAACTGTGAGAGGAGAGGAGAGCCGACTCTGGTGCTTGCTGGAAGCCTGTCTCGGCCTCTTTCAAAGAATGCAATGTCCTTTTTCCTGAGGAGTTTGATCTGAGAAACGCATGCCCAAACTCAGGAACAAGCTCTTAGGGTGCTGAAAGTGAAGACGCATGAGATTCGTGCAGTAGCAACGTCACTGGCTTTCAGACAGAATATGTCTCTATCCTCCATTATGCAAACTACGTTCTGGAGGTCAAAATCGGTGTTTGCATAGCACTATTTGAAGGAGGTAGAAACTACTTACGATAACTGCTTTAGATTGGGACCGTTGTCAGTAGCGGGAATGGTGTTGGGAGAGGAAGCATAGGGGGATTCTGTTTTTTCCCTCTACTATCTCCTCGCCTTGAATTTGAGGTTTTTTGAGTTTGTGGGAAGCCTGGGGGTACATGTACCTGAAGTACCCACCAGTTCTTATATCTGGTTAAGGGTACCATATGGTTTTTAGTGTAGGTGATGGTTTTGTATGGTTTTTTATCTGGTCTTTTCGACCAGGGCAAGGGCAAATTATTGTTGTTTTTGTCAATCATCGGTGAACTTCCATGATTGCAAAAAATCCCACCATTAGTAGGGACGACCCTGGCCTTTACTGCCACGTCTCCTACATGTGATGGGAGCGCCAACCAGAGGCAGCATCTGCCTGTAGCTGCTCTCTCACAAGGTAAGGTACTGCAGACATTATATATAATGTGAGCACATGACTGTTGTTTTTTGTTCATAAAGCCAGCTAATGTAATTGTTTGGTAAGTCACTTATGTGAAAATGATATTTTAATGATAAAATAAGGTTTCACATATACTTACCAAACAATTACATTAGCTGTACGCTTTCTTACCTGGCAGTCAAAAATTCAAATTCCTGGCGGCGGTAGCAGCGCTGCCATCGTTTGTGTAGGTGATGCAGATCCCGCCCACTTTTGGGAATACCTGGTACTGCTGAGCTTTAGACTTCCATTCGTTGAGCCGCAATGTCCATCTGTGGGGAGGAGGGAGGGCTCTGATTATGTAATTGTTTGGTAAGTATATGTGAAACCTTATTTTATCATTAAAATATTTTTAATTTGAAAATTATCATTATTGGGAATGAATCTTACCTACTGTTAGTCAGCTGACTACCACACTGAATGAGGATAGTGGGTTAGTGTAGCCAGAGAAAAAACGTTCAGCCAAGCGAACTGAAAGCCTTTTTTTCAACCTTCCTGCCTGTTGTGAGATCCTTACTGGTAGTGAGACTTGTTCGAGGATCCTTACTCATAAGAGTACTGAGCCGAAAACCCAAACCGACAGTCCAAAACTAAAGACACTATCACCTTCATATATGAGGATATGCACCTATACTCCATTGTGTACCTTCATGCTCCCAAAATTCAAAAACATGATTTCCTAACAATTAATGATAAGGGAGAAAGCAAGGTTACTATCATATTTGGTTTACGAGAATGCGTCCCTGCCACACCGAAAGGACTAAGGGATTTATACCTCAAATACAAAACAGTTACGAGCACACTACACTGTTTGTGTTACGAGCTGAGCCATTATAAGTAAACAGTTTCCTAGCTTGTTCTCCCGACTGTTCACCAATTCCCAAAAACTCTACTTCCATAACACACCTTACCACAATCAATGTTAATGTCTTATTCATTCTAACAGGAGCCGATAGAAGTAAACTAAAGAGCGCCAATTAATGGATTCATCTTCAGCAAAAGGAAGTGAAAATGGCAACACGGCAGCTATACACTGCTTATATACTAAAGGGGAATCAAACAAAAACATGGTTGAAACTCCTAAGGCCCAAACAGAGGAACTCAGATGGAAGAGATGATGCTGGAATGTTAGCATTATACCACAGAATGTTGGGAGACAGTACCAAATGGAGTGAATGGGTACTATTTGAGGGGAGGAGAGGATTTTTGTACATCACCACCTGTGGGTGTAGTCTGCATAGATATGGAAGTTAGACGCTAGTTATAAGGAGTCATTACGTAACCGTGATGTCAGACAGTGTTGTATGCAAACTTAAGGCAATTAGCGAGAAGTGAGAGCTGTTCTATCACCCAGCTAATTCCCTCTAGAAAAGGAAGCAGCTTAACTATTTATATATAGTATATATACACATATATTATACAGTCAGCACAATTTGTCTAGAGATTTGCAACATCAGCCTACAGAAAAAATCAATTTCATTGATAAAATATAAAAACAAAATAGTTTAACACTTACATCGTCAATGCTACTTCCCGATGGTGAAGCCCTTGGACGTGGTGACCTGGAGTCACTGTGGAAGACAATCAACCAAGTTTTGACAGTACTTCCCCACCACACCTTCTGGATTGCAATCTCAAGCTTGGGGATTATCGAGGTATCCTCCTTATGAAGGCAGCACTTCAAGATTCCCCAGAGGTTTTCTATGGGGACAGATCAGGTGATTAGCCAGGCCAATCATGGATATAGTCAACCTCGTTGTCAGAGAGCCACTTTTTGACTGTCCTTGAAGTGTGGTAAGGGGCACCGTTCTGCTGAAGGATTTCGCAGCCGGTTTTGGCGAAGGACTCAGCTAAATTGCCCTGGAGCAGCTTAATATAATGCTCAGAGTTAAGCATTTGGCTTTTAGGAAGCACAAAAAGGTTCCCTAATCCATCGTAGCCAAAGGAGCGCCACACCATGAGGTAGGGTGGATGCTTAACACTAGTCACGGTCAGCTGCAAGTCACACGCTGACTAAGTATGTGACTTTCACACCTTCGTTCCCTTGCTCTCACTGATGCAGAACGTCGCTTCATTGGTCCAAAGGACCTTATGCAACTGTACAAGGTCCCAGTCCTTATGGTCCTTGGTAAATTGGACACGACAGCGATGTTGCTTAGCAGTTACGAGGGGCTTGACTCGAGCTTTCACCTTGGAATATTTCAGCCTCTTCCAAATATCATCTTGAATTTCCCTTACAGGGACGTTTCTAAGAAGTTTAGGGTTCTTTTCTTTCAATTCCTTTGCAGTAATTGAAGGATTAAGGTCCAACTGACACTTTTAAAAGACTTTAAAAGTCTTCACAGGAATCTTCAGGGGCCTTCCCCGACCATGTTTGTGTTCAGGGACCTCATCACCTCCTCCTGCCTGGCGCCATCTTTGAAGCAGCCGCGACACTGTCTTCTCGTCCATACCGGTAATTTCTGCAATTTCTTGTTTGTTTTTACTGACTTTATGGAGTTCAACAACTCTCACAATATTATCACGTTTGGGAAATTTACCAGGTATCACTCTAAGGGTGTGGTAGACCCCAAAACTCATGGCACAAAAAGCCTAAACAAGTAAGGAATAGACCGCCGTCAAAATCATTCCACTCCCCTAGGCCAAAAATGAAACACTAAGTGTTGGCTATGATAACCACACAAGCATGGATGGATGAACAAAAGGGCCAATTAGTCATTTTCTCCTGGCCAATTTTTTTGGGGGGTATGTGATGTGAGTCCCAAAAACGCTGAAATACCTAAGAATTCCAAAAATTCTCTAGACAAATTGCGCTGATTGTATATAGATAAGAGCAGAAAATAGGCAATTTTCGCTTATCGTCACACTTTGAAACGGAAACCCCGCCAATAACCGGGCACTGCCTGTATATAAAATTTTAAAAATACATATCCCCTTCCTCTGCGCAGTGTACACTCCAACACGTTTATATGAAGTTCTCTGTCCTCGCAACTCCACTTCCCTGAAATCATCAGCTCCTCCATGTGGGCGCCCCAACCTTCGAGTGACGCATCCGAGAACAGCAAGAGGTCTGGAAAGGGTTGCTGAAGGGGAACTCCCACAGTCAGATTGTTGTCCTGCACCCACCACGGCAGGTCTTTCCTCACCTCTGTCAACAAGGGAATTTGCTCGTATGGGTGATCTACTACTGGAGACCAAAACTCCTTCATCCTCCATTGCAATGATCGAAGGTGCAGTCTCCCGTGTGGTACCAGCTTCTCCAAGGAACTTACAATTCCCAGTACTACTTGCCACTGTTTTGCTGGCTGTGTTTGTTTTTTCAGAAAGGCATTCACCACTTGTTTGCATTTCTCTACTCTCTGGTCTGCTGGGAACACTTTAGCTTTTACTGTGTCTATAATCATACCCAGATACACCAGCCGGTGACTTGGATCCAACTTTGACTTCTCCTGATTTATCACAATGCCTAGTCTGTGACAAAACTGCAGAAGGGTAACCCTGTCCCAAAGTAATTTTTCTCTGGACTTTGCTATCACCAGCCAGTCGTCTAGGTATCCTATTAGCCTGATCCCTTGAGCATGCGCCCATGTCGACGCGAGACTGAATACTCTTGTAAAAACTTGTGGAGACGTTGTCAATCCAAAGCACAGGACTCTGAATTGGAAAACTTTATCTGCAAGACTGAAGCGGAGAAATTTCCTGGAAGATTGATGGGCTGGGATCTGAAAGTATGCGTCCTTCAAGTCTATTGTCAGCATAACGTCCTTGTCCCTGACTGCTGCTAGAACGGTCTTTGGGGTCTCCATTCTGAATCGGGTTTTCCTTATAAACAGATTCAATGTTGACAGATCTATTACTTTCCTCCAATTTACGTTGGCTTTGGGGACAAGGAAAATGCGGCTGTAAAACCCTTGACGGAAGCGATACTTGTTCCACAGCTCCTTTTCCATCATCTTCTTCACTTCCTCTTGCAGAATAAAAGCTTTCTGAGATTTCCGAGCACAGGAGAGGTGCAGTAATGGTTGTTCTGTCAAGGGTGGGGTCACTTCGAACGCAATCAAATATCCGACTCTGAGAACATCCACCGCTCACTGCTCCACTCCAAATTCCTGCCACACCTTCCAGTGATTTGCCAGGCAAACCCCCACTGGTGTGGCTGAGTAATGAGAGGCGCCCATCCTATCGTCTTGAACCTCTCCCCCTGCCTCTAAAACCCCTTCCTCTGTTGGGTCTATTGTGAAAGGGCCGACGAACTAACTTCTTTGGGGAAAGGGGGTCTTGTTGATCTGTTAGAGATGTTATGTCTCACTTATTCCTTACGAGGTGTTTGCTGATGTCTTACCTCATTAGAATTAGCCTGGCTTCCAGATGTTTTCCTAACTGCCTCCTGGACGAATCTATCTATAGCATCTTCCAGTATGCCCTCTGGTAAAAGCAATTGCGACTCTAGGATATCCCCTTTCCTCATTGCTAACAGGGAATCCAAGTCAGTAGTGCGGCTTAATCTAGCCAATGCTGAATCTCTCCTCATCAATAGGATATAGCCAAAACATTGGCACTCAAATTCGTCAAGTACACAATTGCTTTGGAACCTGATTGTAGCAATCTGATAAACATTGTCTCATCCACTACTTTTCTTGTTACATCAGAGGATGCAATTTTTGCCACTACTGTTGACCAAAGGTCTAACCAAGAAGCAGTCTGAAAGACAGAAGAAGCTGTTGCTTCCAAAGTAGCAGCCTCCTGACAAGTCATTGACGGGCATTCCATCTTAACTTGATCCAAGGTTAATCCAGGTTTTAACCTTACCACATCTGGGTTAATTTGTCTAGATAGCAAAGGAACCATAGGTGTCGCATAATATTTCCTGCTTCGTCAATAGCGGGGGGATAAACTTAAATGGTCTATTTGATCTTAAACGAATTATCCCTTCCAGCAATCCGTGCATTGACATGCTGTAAAACTGACTCCACATGACTTGAGCAAGGTAATTTATACGACACCTTCGTATCCTTTTTCAGTCCAAATACCATATCGATTCCCGGAGGAAGCAAACTGGCAGGTGCCTCCGTGCTCCTTGAAAGGTTATTGAAGTGACGAATCAAATCAACCACCTCTGCATACAAAGCCAGAAACTGGTTTTCCCCTTCCTCCAGTTCCAACGTATTGTGTTCGGCCGCAGGAGAAGCTAGTTCACTCCTATCCTCTGACAAACGTTTGTGCGCGTCATGGCCGTCCGACCCTATGACCACGGCATCTTTGATCTCTGATGGCCGATGTTGGCTCAATCTCGAATAGTTAGTAGGAGAACGTGACCGCCTAGCTTCTTCTCTATTCACAGATCTAGAGCAAGAACTCCGTCTACACCTCCAAGATGAAGGTTCTTCCGAAACCGACCTAATTTCCTCTCTATCCCTATTAATATCATTCAAGGTCATTTGACAATCATCTCCGATGGCCGTCGGGGAAGTCGGCCTTGATCTCCCATCGAGGCGAACAATGCCTTACATCAGCGCATCAGGAGAGGTTACCAACTCTTTATTATTCGACCTTTTAAAGGTCTTACAAGCAAAACTGGTATACGTTCTCCATTCTTCGTTGAATACTGCCCACTCACTGTTGATTTTACCAATGGCAGTGGATCTCTCCTAAACGCTTTGTCTTCACTGCTGGCATCTCTGCAGTGGCCGCTATCCCAGCAACTGATGATGTTTTCACTTGTTCAGACGCCTGTAAATGACTTCGTCCATTAGTGTTAAGCTTACCAGCCACTGCCTTCTTTACTTTGTTGCCGACAGGAATGTGACAGTCCTGGCTCGAAGATGAAGAAGAATTTACTCTTCTTCTCTTGGCCCGAGGATCAGCCACGAAGTCCCGTATCCTCCAACGCTTGACTGGTACACTCAGTGAAATCACTGAATTTTGCGATGACGCCGAACTAGAGGAAGAAGACGAAGAACAAGACGATTCACGTCTTTTCTTTTTGTCTTTCTTATCAATTTTGTCCTCTAGAGCTTGTAATCTCTTCATGACTGTGTACCAAAGAGTCAGAAAGACCAAAGAGTCAGCAAGTGTATTCGTCTCCGGAGGCAACGAAGTAGTGAGAGAAGCAGTAGGCTGTGACGTCATCGCGTCAGCCATGTTCGCATGTGATGCCAGTTGTGACGTCACCACTCTTGTAGGGAGAGAGAGAGCGGCTGCTGCTGGAAGCCCTGCGTTTGCTGCAAAACTGCTTCCAACGTTGATGATGTTATCATTGCCGTGGCATTAGCTCCCATAAAATGCAGGCCAGGGCGATGAGGAACATTCATCATTGTCGAGCGCGGGTGGATACGTGACCCCATATAATGAGTAAGCAACCCCTCCAAGGTTGGTACGCCTCATAGGCCTAACGCTGACCATGTTCCTTCCATTCTCTGCGCATCGGGGGCAGACACCTGCAGGGAATGACGGAGCGTAATTATGCATAAAATTACCCAAAACCCCTCCTGGAGTTTCTAATAACGAATCGTTAGAAGAAACTGAAGGGGTATGGGAAACATCAAAAGAAGGTGACGAAACATATGGAGCAGTCTGGTGTATTGCCGATACAAAAGAAGCCAATGACGCTTGGTCATCCAAAGATGGTGGCGTCTCCTTTCTTTTGTACTGGCCCTTCCCATAAAACTTCCTCCACTGTTCCACCGACCAACCACGACAAACTGAACTAGAATTAGTAATAGTACATACATTTTCTCTGCACCTACTAAACGTTGGATGTGGATCTGTAGAAAGTGATGTCAAAAATCTTGAACAAGGAAACCCACCCACTCCAGGGCATTTCCTTTCTCTTGCGAGAATCTGAAGAAATTTCCGTTGGAGAAGCAAAATTCTCCATTTCACAACATACACAAACCTAGCAGATCACATCCACACTTAGATCACCCAGAGAGAAAAAGGGAAAATATGAATAAAATCGGGCAAACTAAAACGGCTTTAAAATAGATGGAAAGTAATCACATCCTATCTTAAAGGCGGTAGGAAAGTAACTGATGGGTCATGAGACGCTAAGGGCATTCTGGGAACTACAATACCCTGTGACCTAGTATAGATGCCAATAGTCCCTAGATCTCACAAGTTTGTTATCAATTCTACCAGTTTCAAACTTGGCGCTAGTATTATTCTAATGTTAAGACCAAAGGTTTATTTCATATATGAACAAACAAAGTTTGAGCAAGCTTTTATATCCTTAACCTAGCTGATAGTTTTATATACAAGAAAATAAAATTTGTTGGAACAAAATTGAATACGTACTGATGATAAATTAAGACAAAGCACAGCAAACCAGTATATCTTATTTCTCCCTCACAACAAAGTTGCCACCTCTTCAGTCTCAAGGATGGTTATATTGTTTTTGCTATTTTATGTAAATGAGAATTTGTTCCATTTATTAAAAGCAGATCATGCATACACTTTAACTGATGTAACTTTTTTTTTTTTTTTTTTTTTTTTTTTTTTTTTTTTTTTTTTTTTTAGGTTTCTTGTTTTCATTTAGCAACTTTTATTTATCTTGAGTTTGTTTTTTTAGTTTTGTTGGCTATTGTAATTCACCAATGTAATGGTTTTCTGTCACTGTTTTATTTTCTGAGTATTTTTTTATGGTAATGTAGTTTATAAAATTATTATTCTCAAGTGTGACCTTTCTTTGATCTTGTATTTTACTAGTATAAAAAGGCATTATGTTTTGGTGTTTTGCCTCTAATTAAAGTCGAAAACAGCTTAATTTGTTAAAAGGTGAAAAGTCCCAAGGGAATAAAAAATGTTGACTAAAGCACTTGATTGGCTGCGCCTGCTGACGGTTAGAGTCCATAGGAATCAATCTCTAGCAACTATTTTGATGTTGATTAATTTTTTAAGCAGTCTTTCAACTAAGAAGTCTAAAAAATACTGCGACTTAAATAAATTTTTACACAATAAAAACCCTTCAAACTAAAGCCTAGAAAATCATCAATTACTTACTCCTAAAATGCTTGAACTCAGCATTTCCTTGTTCTTGATTTGATCAATTTTCTGTTTCTTGGCTTCCACAGAAACATCCATCAACTGTGGCTTCCTTACAGTTCTTCCATATTTGGTCACAGACCCAGACTGGGGGAGAGGAAAAAAAATTAATAATTTTCAATGATCATGCAAAGGAACAACTAAAAGTTAGGCCCAATACTACAGTAACTTTTAAAACTTTACTAAAATATGACTACCAAGTGAAAAAGCTTTACATGGATATCTTTGGAAATTTATTGCATTTCTAAAGTCATTCCAAAACGGAATGAGCTCTCTAGCTCCAAGTGTAGTTAATCTCTGCACATCTGCCAAATCTATAACAACTGATTGATAAAACCACTTCTATTACAGATATCAAAAACCTCTTCCATTATGCAGAATTCTAAGTCAATTACATAAGTTCATGAATAATTGTTTTTTTATGCAAGAACATGAAATGGAATTGGATTTTCCATCAACATGGCACCTCACTTTGGGGCTGTTGCCAATACAGGCAGTCCCTGGTTATCAGCGGTCTTTGTTAATGGCGATAGTGTTTTATGGCGCTTGTCTAGCACCATAAAATCGGCAAAAAAGCTAACCAAACACAAAATGTGAAACATTAAAATCAATAACTATGAAAACAAAGTGAAAATGCTACAAATCAAATTGCCATAGCAGCTAAAGCCACAGTACTTTAATGCCTAAAAATGAAAGCCATAATATAAGGTATGTAGAGAAGTAAATAAATACTACATTCTATCCAGTTCTCTGCTGATTCACCACCTTATTTCAGCCTAAAATATAATAGTTAAAATATAGCAAAAAGTAATGAAAATTTAAATTACATACCTCTTCCTCTTTGGATGAAGATGATGTACACTTTTTGGAAGACTCAGGCGACTTTCTACTTTTGGGAGGAGATGTACTTGCCACTGCAGTTGTTTTACCACTCTTAGGTGTGCTTGGGGCATTTACAGGTGCCACAACACAATCCTTACTTTTTGACACCACAGGAGATTTTGCTGACTTGCTAGTAGAAAGACCTGATGCAGTGGCATCATGCATACTCCTCAGCCTTCTCACAGAAGTAACTGGAGGCACTATTGAAGGTTCATTAGTTTGTTTTGCTGTATTAACATCATCAATTGGGTCATTAATTGGGGCAATATCTGAATTTTCCTTTGAAACTTCCACTTTTGCATCTACATCAACTGTATCTTCTTTTGCAGATTCTGTTGGCACAGATTTTGTCAAAACTGATGATTCATTTGATTCTTTTTCTGGGCAGGCAATATTTTTGGCAGATCGAACTCTTGAGTTTTTCTTCTTGGGTAACAAAGAATTCTTAATTTTCCACACGTCAGATCGTCTTCGTAACATTCTCTCCGAAGAAAAATTAATTGGTGGTTCATTTTCTCTAAGAAGAGAGAGTTCACTACGTCTAGGTATGCTCAGTCTCCTCTGTTTTTCAGCTTGTTTAATCTTTTCAACATCATCTTCCAGACTACCTTTCAGCTCTTCTTCCTCTTTATCAAATTTTCCTTGATTATCCATCCATACATCTGCTTTTAATTCCTTTTTCTGAATAGATTTTCCTTTATGATGAGTCTTGTTCTCACTTTTTGGTGAGGTTTTCTCTTCCTTAGATGGTCCTCTTAAATCTACATTAACATAACCAACAGCCTCACCAGATACCACACTTTTGCTTAAATTATTTTGTACTATATCATTATCACCTTTGGCTGCTGACAACTGTGTATTTCTGAAAATATTTACATCAACCTGAAAATCTTTGTCTGGGCTAGACTCTGTACAATTTAAGTTCCCATTATGAATAACATCATTCATTACTTCGTCTACCTTACTTTTGCTTTTACTTTCACTTTTGCAAAGCTTTGTTTTCTGCTCAGGACTTGTGGTCTTACCACTTCCTGTTATGCTCTTAGATTTTTTTGGACTAGTTGTAGAAGTTATTTTCCTCAACTCATTGAAATTTATGGTACCGAAGAAAAAGCCATCTTCAGTTTTGCGCTTCCTTGTTCTACCATAGCGACTTGTTGCTGCTGTCAGAAACTCTTCCTTAAAGGCTTGCTTCAACTCTTGATCTGAAACAACACCCATATCACTTGTCTCTACAATTTTAGGCTGCCTATTCTTAACAGGTTTAGCCTCATTTTGCAATCCATTTATGGATTCCTTTTGCTCACACTTTCTGGGAGATTTGTGTGAATCATTCATTTCTGACTCTAGTGTTTCTGCAGCATCTAGAAATTCCTGATTGGTTATTTTGTAAAAATCTAATTTTGGTGCAGGGTGCTGTACAGGTGGCAGTGGGTTTGAGGGAGGAGACAAAGATGAAGGTGGTTGGGAAGGTGAAAGAGATGGAGAAGGAGCCATTTCTGGACGATATGTGGTAAGATTACCATATTCGTCAAAACACAAGACTGATTCTGAAGATAAACTTTTAGTAGATTTCTCATCCGATATTAAATTTGCATTTTTTATTTCTTCCTGGCTCTCTGGTACTGATGGATCCTCCTCATTGGATTCTGTTTCACTCTCTGATGACCCTTGATCAGCATTAACTGCACTTTCACTATCACTTCCCCACATGTCTAGATCTTCATTTCTTTGGTGTGATGGTTGCCATCCAGTTAGACCTTTTTCTATAGGTTCTTCATTGTGAATCAACTCAGCCTTACCCTTTGAAATAACACAATTATCCTCATCTTCCTCATCCTCATCAAGGTCATCATCCACCTCGTCATCATCATCATCACCATCACCATCATCTGTTCCTTCAACATCCTCCTCACTTGCTGACCATTCCCGACCAGCAGGTTTCTCTATGTCTGAAGCATCACTCTCCTGTCCTGAGTCATGCTGTGGGGTTTCCTGTTCTTCTGATGACATTACACACTGAGGTAACTCTGTATTTTGTGGAATACTATTGTAGCTCCCAGAGATACTGGAAGGTAACATCAAGTTGTTGTAACCTAGAGGTTGATCTGATATGGCTTCATCCATGGGCCCATCAGGATTACTGTCATCAGGAAAACCTGCCAATACACAAAATTAACAAGCTTTCTTTTAGCACATATCTCTACATATGTACATATTAAAGGTAACAAAATAAAGGATTACCTTAGAATAAAAAAGCTTCATTAGACCACAAAACATTGAAAACCTTTCCTCGTTCAAACAATAGAACAATATGAGAAAATACACATGCAACAGACTAAAAATTTTTACATACCGTATATACTCATGTAAAACATGATCTCTATCATACGACCCCTAAATTTTCACCCTTAAAAAATTATTTTATCATGTATCTCACATATCATGCAAGTTAAATTTACAAGACCAAATAACAACAGGCTAACCTCTTTTCTTCCTCTTTATCTATTCCATTTTTTAGTTAGGCTAACCTCTTTTCCTCCATTTCTTTATTTATCCCATCTTCTAGTAAGTTTAAAAAAGTAAAAGAAATGCCAAAAGTATTGTTAGTAATGTTATACTTGTTGTGTAAAAGCATACAGCCAGAAACCGCTGATTTACTTAAACCTAATAAGATAACAACAGCGTTTTTGTTTTGATTTCAACCATCATACGATAGCAAAAAAATTACCGTAGTTATGTTACAAATAACGTTAAGGAGAATAGGGCTGATACTTTATACACTACTATATCTTTACTCGCTATGGGGAAAAGATCAGCAAGGGGATATACTGCTAAATTGAAACCTAAGCATAAAGTTGGCCAATCCCTACATTCCCCACACCTATTCTAAAGATCACAATCTATATGACTGAGGCTGGCACAGCAAGTTTACTTAATTTATATTAAACATCCTGCTAACACAATATCTGCAGAACCTGACATTCTTAGCCTTACTTTCTGGGAAAGACATCCTGAGAAAAACATGTACAATATCATGAAAGACCGCAAACAGCCAAAACAATGAAATATCAACAGCCAGCCTGCTTAAGGTCAAACAACTGAAACACACCTGGTGGAGAACAGTTGATCTAGACAGTCACCCATGTCAACCAAGTAAAATTCTTTTTTATTTTTTAATGCTGATGCACCTGTTGGTACTAAGATAGAGCTATTTTTAACAGTAAATAAAATTCATATCAAATAAAGGAGCTTCTAGAAAAATGATATTGTTATTTTACAATAAAGTTTTGTACATACTTACCTGGCAGCATATACTTAGCTTACTCTCTGACGTCACGACAGAATTCAAAAACTCGCGGCTAACGCGACAGGTAGGTCAGGTGATCTACCTTACCCGCCGCTGGGAAGCGGGTGTAAGAACCAACATACCTTTCTTGCCAGATTTTTTCTCTCTTATACCTGTCTCCTGAGGGGAGGCTGGGCGGGCCCCATCAATCGTATATGTCTGCCAGGTAAGTATGTACAAAACTTTATTGTAAAATAACAATATCATTTTTGTACATGAACTTTCCTGTCAGACATATACTTAGCTGATTGACACCCTTGGTGAAGGGTACAAGACAGAAAAATAACAAAGAAAAGGTAAACAACACCTGTTGTAGGATAAAAATAACCTTGGTTCTTACCTGTTTAGGCTGAAGACTTCATAGATACTGTCTATTAGTCTGCATAGCCATAAGAGCTACAGCGAGGGCGTGACCTACAGCTGAAAAGACTCTTTGGGTCTACTAACGGGACTTGATATCCGCTTACTTAGTAGAATCCAAGTCGGATCATGTCAATGGGGGTTCGCCCTCTTCTATGACAGAACCTGTCCACTACCAACGCAGGGAGCTTCAAACCAAATCCGATCACCTAACCAAACTAAAGTTATTAGTATTACGAAACGAAAAAAGATGCCTACCTGCATCATTTTTCATACAACCATATGAACTCAATTAACAAAAAAAAAAAAGGGAAAAAACTACTAAGGATATGTTCCAGCTCCCTGCCCCAGCACCGAATCCGCCGATACGTACGGGCCTAACGCGAAGCACTCGTCATACGTAATACTGACGTCTTTTAGGTAGTGGTTGGCGAATACTGAATTACATCTCCAGAATGTAGTTTTCATCAGATTCTGAAGAGACATATTCTTCTTAAAGGCCAAGGAAGTGGCAATTGCTCTCACTTCATGAGCCTTGACTTTTAGGAGCTTGAAATGTTCTTCATTACAAGATCTATGTGCTTCTTTCACAACACTTCTAATAAAGAAAGACAGCGCATTTTTCGACAATGGTCTGCTGGGGTCCTTTACAGAGCACCATAGTCTGTCCTCAATGCCCTTAAGGGTTTTCTTCTTCTGAAGGTAGTATTTTAAACTCCTAACAGGGCAAAGAGTTCTTTCAGGTTCTTCCCCTACTAGGGCAGATAAACCACGAATGTCTAAGTTCCTTGGCCAAGGATTTGAGGGGTTCTCATTTTTGCTAAAAACGAAGGAAGGAAGGAACAAACCACGGAATCTCCTTTGAAACCTACCCTTCCTTCTAGGGCATGAATCTCACTAACCCTTTTAGCTTTCCTCATGAGATCTTTGAAGGAGGCTAAATGTGGTGGTTCAAACCTAGCGGACCTCAGGAAACGAAGAACCACATCCAGATTCCAACTTGGAACTTCGTTCGAAGTTTTCTTGGAAGATTCAAAAGATCTTAATAGATCATGAAGATCTTTGTTATTCGAAAGATCTAAATTCCTATGTCTGAACACCTCAGCCAGCATGCTTCTTGGTATCCTTTGATAGTAGATACTGCCAAACTGCATTTTTCTCTGAGGAAAACTAGGAAATCTGCTATCTGAGTCACAGAGGTACTGGAAGAGGAAAACTTCTGGTTCCTGCACCACCGGCGAAAGACGTCCCACTTCGACTGGTAGACTTTAAGGGTCGAAGGTCTTCTAGCTGAGGCGATAGCCTTAGCAGCTTTTGTCGAAAACCCCTTCGCTCTGACAAGACTTTTGACAGTCGAAAGCCAGTCAGATTGAGAGCGGGGAGGTTTCTGTGATACCTGTCGAAGTGGGGTTGTTTGAGCAAATCTTGTCTTTGTGGAAGTGCTCTTGGAAAGTCCACCAACCATTCCAGTACCTCTGTGAACCAATCTTGGGCGGGCCAGAACGGAGCTACTAGCGTCATTCTTGTCATCTCCGAGATAGCAAATTTCTTGAGGGTTTGTCCCAGTACTTTGAAGGGGGGAAAGGCGTAGACGTCTAGCCCTGTCCAATCTAGGAGAAACGCATCCACTGATACTGCTCCTGGGTCTGAGATCGGGGAGCAGTAAAGTTCGATTCTTGCGTTCTTTGCTGTTGCAAAGAGATCGATGTGAGGTCTGCCCCATCTTCTCCACAGGTCTTGGCATACCTCTGAGTGGAGGGTCCACTCGGAAGGCAGGAGTTGATTCTTCCTGCTCAGGAGATCGGCCCTGACGTTCCTTTCTCCCTGTACGAATCTGGTGAGAAGACTGATCTTCCTTGTTTGAGACCACAGCAGAAGATCCCTTGCTGTTTCGTACAGGGAGAAGGAGTGCGTCCCCCCCTGTTTTTTGATGTACGCCAAGGCTGTTGTGTTGTCCGAATTGACCTGCACTACTGCATTTCGGACGTGGGGTCGAAGGCTTTCAATGCCATCCAGACTGCCATCAACTCTTTCTTGTTGATGTGCCAGGACACCTGATCCCCCTTCCAGGTGCCTGACACTTCTCTTGTCCCGAGCGTCGCTCCCCAACCTGCTTCCGATGCGTCGGAAAACAACACATGGCTGGGGTTCAGCATGTAAAGACATTCCTTCCACAAAACGAAGTGGGTTGTTCCACCACCGAAGGTCTCTCTTGATTTCCCTTGAGATCTTGAAGGAGAACTCCAGATCTAGGGAGACGCCTCCAGTTCTGGTATAGGAAGAACTGTAGAGGCCTGAGATGCAACCTTCCTAGAGAAACGAATTGCTCCAGCGAGGAGAGTGTCCCCAGCAGACTCATCCACTCCCTCGCTGTGCATGCATCTTTCTCTAGGAAGGTCGTTATTTTCTCGTAGCAACGAGCTATCCTCTCTGGCGACGGAAAAGCCCGAAAAGCCAGAGAAGCTATCCGAATCCCCAGATAGATCCGCTCTTGACTGGGGATTAATTGAGACTTCTGGAAGTTCACCAGAAGTCCCAGAGAACTTGCCAATGTAAGGGTCTTTTGAAGGTCCTCCAGACATCTTTCTTGAGACTCTGCTCTGATTAGCCAGTCGTCGAGATAAAGCGACACCCTCACTCCCTCCAAATGTAGCCACTGCGCCACGTTTTTCATTAACCCCGTGAAAACTTGGGGTGCAGTCGATAGGCCGAAGCACAAGGCCTTGAATTGGAAGATGTTTCCTCCCATCATGAATCGTAGATACTTCCGTGAAGAAGGATGGATCGGCACATGAAAGTAAGCGTCCTGAAGGTCTAGAGACACCATCCAGTACCCTGGACGAAGAGCCGCTAACACTGAGGAAGTTGTCTCCATGGCGAACTTCCTCTTTTCCACAAAGACGTTCAGGGCGCTTACATCCAACACCGGTCTCCATCCTCCTGAGTTCTTCGGAACTAGGAATAGTCTGTTGTAAAAGCCCGCAGAGCGGGGATCTTTCACTAGTTCTATAGCCTCCTTCTCTAGCATGAGATCTACTGCTAGAGAAAGGGCTTGATTCATGATGGGGTCCTTGTACTTGGCTACCAACTCCCTCGGAGTTGTCGTCAATGGTGGTCTTGACGAGAAGGGAATGAGGTATCCTTTGCTGACAATCGATAGGGACCAATTGTCTGCCCCTTTGTGGGCCCAGACGTCGGCAAATTTCAGTAGTCTGGCACCCACTGATGTCTGGAGTCCTTGATCGCTATTTCTTCCCTCTGACTGACTTAGAGAAGGTTTTACCTCTCTTAAAAGGTCTAGTCCCTCTGGTTGCAGAACCTCTGACAGCGGGTCCTCCTCGAAAGGGCTCCTGTCTCAGAGGAGTCTCTTTCTTGGCCTTGGGCTGGAAGACAGAGCGAGGTTTCCTGGCCGCCTGGGCTAACATGTCCTGAGTAGCCTTAGCTGAAAGGGCACTCGAGACATCTTGAATAATTTTCTTGGGGAACAGAAGAGGAGAGAGTTGAGCATACATAAGCGAGGCCCTTTGCGCATGTGACACTGCCTTCGTGAGAAACGAACAGTAGACCGACCGTTTCTTAATCACTCCAGCTCCAAACAGTGAGGAGACTTCACTCGATCCGTCTCTCACTGCTTTATCCATGCAAGTGAGGACACAGTTAAGATCTTCAGGAGACAGAGAATCTGGGGTCTGGGTCTTATTAGCCAGAACACCTAAAGACCAATCAAGGAAGTTGAAAACTTCCAGGACTCGGAACATTCCCTTCAGTAGGTGGTCAAGTTCGTTCATTCCCCACGTAGTCTTGGCGGACAAGAGGGCGGAACGACGAGCAGAATCCACCAATGAAGAGAAGTCCGAGTCCGCAGACGAAGGGAGAGCGAGGCCTAAAGGTTCTCCCGATTCGTACCAGAATCCCAATCTGCCAGTCAGTTTAGACGGAGGGAAAGAAAAAACCGTCTTCCCTTTCTCTTCCTTAGAAAGGAGCCATTCCCCAAAACCTCTAAGCGCCTTCTTCATGGAAACAGTAGGTTTCATCCTTACACAAGACGAAACCTTCGACGTCTTCGAAGTGGAGAATAACGAAAGAGGAGAAGGGGGAGCCACAGGAGAAAGGATATCTCCAAACTCTTGCAGGAGTAACTCTGTCAGCCTCTTATAGGAGGAAACAGAGGAGTCTTTTGGTCCTTCTTCTTCTGAGGGGTCCTGTTCTTCCTGAGCTGAAGAGCCCTCATGATCCTTAGAGGCGCGACTATTCTTAAAAGAGTCTCTAGAGGAAGTAAGACGTATACGTCTTGGAGACAATGCTTCAGAAATGTGTCTACTTGCAACATCCTTCTTGTCTGGAGGAGTGCGTTTCCCAGATTCTTGGAGCCTAACAGGAGTAAGTCGGCAGTCAGGCGCAGAGCGCCTGTTTGAAGAAGAACTTCTATCAGGCTCTTGGCGCCTATCCAAAGGAGAGCGGCTACCAGGCGAACAGCGCCTGCCATACGAGAAGCGCCTACCAGGCTCTTGGCGCCTGAACCGAGGCGAGAGGATCTCTGGCGACGAGCGCCTACTAGGTGAGCGCCTACAAGGGGAGAAGCGCCTGCTAGGCTCTCGGCGCCTGACTCGAGGAGAGTGAAAGTCGGGAGAAGAGCGCCTGCCAGGAGAAACGCGCCTAACAAGCTCTTGACGCCTGTCCAGCGAAGGGCGCCTGTCCGATTTAGGGCGCTTGTCAACCGGAGAGTGGAGGCGAGACGAGGAGCGGCTACGAGGCGAGTAGCGCCTACTAGGCTCTTGACGCCTGTCAAGGGGAGCGATCCTGTCTCGAGAAGAGCGTCTGTAGGGTGAAGATCTCCTACGCGCAGTTTGCTCCTTGTCCGAAGGAGAAACCTGTCTGCCCGGCGAATGGCGCTTAGACGCAGATGTGATCTTGTCCGAAGCAGAAAGTCTCCTGCGAGAATCCGAACGCACAGGTGAGCGCGCCGCTTCCGTCGAATAGCGAGAGTCAGGAGAGGGGAGCCTGGACTTCTTTACAGGAAGCGAGACGTCCTTCCTACGACGAGAAGACACGCAAAGAGAGCCAGCCAGAGCCGAAATCTGCGCCTGAAGGTTAGCCAACACCCTTGCAGGAGAATTCACAAACTCGTGAACAGGTGACGAGGCTCGATCTCCGCTCGGGGAACGATACTCCTGAGATCTCTTACGCTTCTTCGCTTCCACCTCAGGCTCTTCCGAAAAAACTTCAGGGCTGGAAGGGCGGGCGCAGGGAGCGTTCCAGGCTCTCTTCGAAGGGCGCGAGGCTTCCGAAGAGCTCCATCCTCGTTTAGGAGAAGGCGAAGGCGAAGACGAGAAGCATTGGCGCAATATTTCTCTCTTGGAGCGATCCAAGGTAGCCTGGGAACGATCAACAGGAGCTACCGAGGGGACGCCTGACCGTTGGGGATGCTCCCTAACCTTCCTGCGGCTTTCGACTTTCCTCCTCCACTGGGACTGGGAGTCTGGAAGAGGTCTAGGCCTGGAAGCATTAGGGAGCCGATCAGACGCACCCTCCACTGCACTGGGTTCACTGCACAAATCACTATTGGAATCACTCTTACCTTCTAATTGTTTGATTTTCCTCTCCATACTGCGAATGGTGGCTTTCATGGAGGCCACTTCCGAAGGCGCATCTTCGGCTTCGGTGCAGGGAGCAGGAGCTGAAACTGACAAAGGAGCTACTTCTAAAATAGGATTATCTATATCCAACTCGCTAATACGAGATCTACTACTGCTCCTGGAAGAAGCTTTCCTAACTTTATCCTTTTCAAGCTTCCTCAAGTAGGAAGACAAAGACTTCCATTCATCCTCATTCAGCTTTTCACATTCATTACAAGGGTTATTAAAGGTGCATTCATTCCCTCTACACTTCAAACATACCGTGTGAGGGTCTACCGCAGCTTTCGGTAGCCTCACCTTACACTCAGTCATACAACAAACTCTAAACATAGCAGTTTTCTTAGTATCAACATCAGACATCATGAATCCAAGAAAAATCCAAAGAAAAGTCCAATAACTGTCCACAAATCGCGAATGCCAGGCCAAAAGATCGGGTACTTCACCAAAAGTCCGTAGAAACAATCCAGGGCGAAAACGAGAAAAGAATCCAACTGTCAAGAGGTACCGACAACAGGTGTGGTCGACACCGACGACAGAAAAAATCTGGCAAGAAAGGTATGTTGGTTCTTACACCCGCTTCCCAGCGGCGGGTAAGGTAGATCACCTGACCTACCTGTCGCGTTAGCCGCGAGTTTTGAATTCTGTCGTGACGTCAGAGACGTAAGCTAAGTATATGTCTGACAGGAAAGTTCATGTACAAAATAGGAAAGTTAAAGGCAGAAATAGGCATCAAGGAGAAGAATGTTGGCTGAGTGGGCAAAAATTTCAAAACGGGCCAGTCACTTATGCGAGAAGGAAAAACGACATTTTATAAATTACCAAGTAGTAATTACATTGCTTTTAGTTTTACTTGCTGGCGGCGGAAATTTTGAAATTCGTGGGTCACGCTATTTTGTTTTGGGTAGATAACTAACCCCACCCACCTTTGGGGAAAGAGAAGAACAACTAGCAAGAGCTTCAATTTGTTTATACCCTTATGTCCATGTGAGCGGGGAGTGGGCTCCACTTATGTAATTACTAGATAAGCATAAATAAAACCTTATTTTATCATGAAAATGTCATTTTTATATAAGAACCTTACAAAGTAATTACATTGCTCATTCCCACATTGACAGGAAGTGGGTTGCATAAATGTACATATCTACCCAAATACATTAAGAATGGTAAGGGATTGAGAACAGAAATATTTGCTAGCATTAATGTAATGCTTGTTGTTGTTTCCTTGCCTAATATGAGAGCTGCAGGAAAATACTACCTCTGGTTGGCGCTCATCATATCTCATAATGGCGCGGCTGTATAGCCAAGGGTCACCTACTATGCAGTGGGTGCTTTGTAGCAATGGTTAATACCAATTGTTACCAAAGAGAGATATGTTGTTGCTGCCTGGGGAGCAGTACAAACTATATATATATAACCAAAAAAATATTGTCATCGATACCACAAAACAGAATTAAAAACCACTGCCCAACCATACAGACTGGAGGTTACTCTGGGTACACAGTACTACCAGGATTCCTTAAAAACTCAACACCCTTGTTTCAAGGCAAAGAGAAAAATAAAAGGAAGGGCTGCTTCACAGCCGTTTTCCCCAACACCACCAGCCAATGCAAATGGTCCTAATGTACTGCAATTATTAAATATAGTTTCTATATTCTTGTAAATAATACAGTGGCATCTCGACATATGAAAGTCCCAATTTACGAAAAATCCAAGTTATGAAAGCAAAGATGAAGATTTTTTACCTCTGCTTACGAAAATAATTCAGGTTACGAAAGGGTGTTACTGTACAGTCCCGAGATTCGCCCGGACCACCGAGAACAATTTTAAAACTCGAGCGCCACAACTGAGTAGACTCACCACCATCCTCTCGCTCTCCCATTGGTTCCTGATGCTAGTCACCGCCGTAAGATCCTGCTCTCCTATTGGTCAGCATCTATCCCATCATGCCACTACAAAAGGCGTCGTTCGGCCACTTCGTCGTATCAGTGTTATCATATGCACGCAGAATTAGTTTGTTCACATATACGTATTTCGATAGTTAACGTAAATTCGTGTTAGTGATTTCGCTTTCTACTTGTATACTTTATTGTGTTGTGTGTGAACTTAATTAGCCATGGGTTCCAAGAATGTTGCTGAAGTTCAATGAAGAGAATGCTTTCTATGGAGACTAAGATGGAGATAATTAAGAAGTATGAAGCTGGCATGCGGTTGAGTGTGATCACTAAGGAATACGGCCGAAATCCATCGACGATAGGCACCATCCTCAAGCAGAAGGAAGCCATCAAAGCAGCTACACCTTCCAAATACATGACTATTTTGTCCAACAAGAGGAGCCACGTGCAAGATGAGATGGAGAGGCTGCTTCTTGTATGGATTCAAGACAAAGAAATCGCTGGCTATACGAGGCCAGTGCTATTTTCGGTGATCTGATTGCCCAGGCCGAAGACGACGGAGGAGAAGGGACATCGACAGCAACCCCAGACTTCAAGGCTTCCCGTGGGTGGTTTGATAAATTTCGTAAACGGACTGGTATCCATTCGGTGGTGAAGAAATTGAAATTTTGTAAAACAAAGTATAAGAGTAAAAAAAAAAAAAAATAAAATAAAAATGCAAAAATAAAAAATTTAAAAAAAATATAAAATATTTAATTTCAAGTTTTTTGTAGTTTACTGTTAATGTTTTCTGCCATTTTTTAATGTGTTTCGTAAAGTTAAGTGTTCATGTTTTCTGCCATTTGTCCTCCTCTTCTGTCGCCACTTTCGAAGATCGCCTCACTCGAAAGGTAAGGTTCCACATTTTACTACATATGTACGTACAGTATTTCTTGTACCATGTACACTAATACACTTTATTTACAGGTCAGTCAGTTAGGTTAGGTATTGAATGGTCCAAATTGTTGTATTTCATTGTTTATTGGTCAATTTAGCTTTATTATAAAATTTACTGTGGTGTTTTTGTAGGGCTTGGAACGAATTAGTCAATTTACATGTAAAACATGGTTCGAGATAAAAAAAAATCAGGTTACATAGGCCACTTCGGAACAGATTAATTTCGTATCCTGAGGCACTACTGTATTGTGAAGCAAATACTGACTTGCATTTCCAAAAAGTTGCCTATAATATGGAGGATAGAAATAAATTACATCTTAATGCCAACGATGTGGCTCATGAGCTCTTATGTTACAAGAGGGAAAAGCATCATCTCCAATTAAGGAATAAGCTTCTGTGATAAGGTTTCTGAGGAAGATAGCCTGGCATTCTTCGACAAAGGACATGATGGGTTCTTGACTGAACACCATGAAGCACTTGAAGGTACACATATTCCTTCTATTATTTTAAAGCAATACTTAAAGAGCCCTCACAGGATGCAGAGCTTTCTTCTTATCTGGGCCTACCAAATCAAAAAGACTTTTAATGATAAAAGAGCGAGGCCAGGACTTCACAAGTGATTCTTTCTAAGCCAAAAATCCCAGGGAAAAGCAGCAGTCTACATTCTCTTGGGAGAAGCCTACTCTCTTATCTAAGGCACACACTTCACTTACCCTTTCTGCTGTTTCTAATGCTACAAGAAAAAGGGTTTTTCTCATTAAATCTCCTAAAGGGATTGAGCACATAGGCTCAAATCATGGATCGGACAACCATTTAAGAACTATATCTAAGTTCCATGGTACTACTACTACTAAATCCTTCTGTTTTGTGGTATCGAAAGATTTCATCAGATCCAACAAGTCCTGATTAGAAAAGAGGTCTTTAGCATGGACCTATAACCTTTGATCGTTGAAGCTGACAAGTTCCTAGACATTTTAAATAGAGCAGGAAATCTGCTATTTCCGCTACAGGTGTCTTAGTAAACGAAACACGATGCCCTTTGCACCAGGCTCTAAATACTGCCCACTAGTCTGATATACCCTGTCAGAAGACTGGCTTCTATATTCAGCTAGCTTGCGAAGCTTATCTTGAAAACCCCTTAATTCTAAGGAGTTTTCTGACATTTTGTAACATTTCAGGGCCGGTGTAGACAACCCAAATGAAACTGCTTGAAGAGGGGTTGTCTGAGTAGCCGATGATTTCAAGTTAGCAGTCTTGGAAGTCTGTCAGGCGGTCTAGAAGGTCCAGAAACCATTCCTTTGATGGCCAAAACAAGGCGATTGAAATAATAAACTTGTTCCAATGTGATTGCAATATGCTGATTACTTGGCTCACCATACTGAAGAGGCAGGAAGCCATAGAGGAACTTGTACAAACATTCCTGCAACATTAAATCTGTTGTCCAGGCTAACGGATCGGGGACTAGTGAGCAGAACAATGGGAGCCAATTATTTCTGGAAGTGGCAAAAAAGATCAAATACTGGAGTCCCCCATACCGTCCATACATTCTAGCAGACTTGAGGATCTTGAGTACACTCCGTGGGTAAAACCTGCTTCTGGCAGCTCATCCGCCAGGACATTTAGCATTCCTTCAACAAATCAAGTCAGGATCTCTGTGTGATTTTGGTTGTCCAAAGCAGAAGGCCTCTCGCTGTCTCGTAAAGGGAAAACGAGTGCATTCCCCCTTGGTTCTTGAAGTAAGACAGGACAGCTGTGCTGTTTTAATGGATTATCACTGTCTTGTCGTACATCTCCGATTTGAAATACTGATGTCCCCCCAGATGAAATGGCTTCAACTCTTTGACATTTACTATGTGCCAATTCTCTGATCCAGTGACCATGTCCCAGTCTTCTTTGCTCCCTAAAAGACCAACCCAACCTAGATTCTACACATTTGAGTAGAATTCTAAGTTGGGATCAAAGGAAGGAGAGACTTTCCTTGTGAAGGAAGTTAGGAAGGAAAATCTTCCTTTGATGCTCTACCAGAACAGATCTTCCCTTGTCTGGGAACTTTTTTCTGTTCCAGCTGATCCTTGAGACAAACTGAAGCGGTCTCATGCGTAGTCTTCTCTGCCTAGAATGAACTGCTCTATGGATGATAACGTTCCAGAAGGCTCAACCAATCATTTGCTGAGCAGTTCTCTACAGAAAGAAACAGGCCTCCAGCCCACTCATGTTTTGGGCATCACAAAATGAGGACTAGAACACTGGGGAGCTCAAGTTCTCTAAAAACTCAATCACCCCCTTCTTTACAAGATACAAAGCTTGTCTGAGAGGGCTAAAAACCTCTTTGAGCCTACAGAGTAGACTCTTAATGATACTGGTGTGCTGACCAAAGGAGGGTTTTCCTATGAAGGGAATAATATGACCCTCCTTCAGAACATTCACTATCCAGGGTTCTGCCCCTTTCTCCCAGATAAGGAGAAAATATGTCATTCTCATTTACAGAAGGAAGCTCTAGTTGAGGAATTTTTTATGGCCCGTGATACGAATCGGCCACTAGCACAGGATCTAGAGAAGGCTCTCTGCTTGCCACAATGAAAGGGGCATCTGCAAGGGAGAGACTGTCCTAGAAGCAAAGAGAGGACAAATACTTAGGCTTCCTAGATGACTGGTTCAAATTATCTGAGTGCTCTTTTCTGCAAATCTGGAGAAATACCAAGCACTGTACTCCGATGAAGTAAATGTTGACTGTTCATTGGGGGAAAATAGGAGTGTCAATTTCTGTGAGGGACTAACTCCCCTAGAGGTGTAAGAATGGTCACCAGAGTTCTCTCTTTTTCCGTACTCCCATTGTGTAAAGGTAAGCCAACTCCTGGGAGCCATCCCCAATACCTTTATCTGTACATGAGAGTACTCCTAAAGAGTTGGACGCATTAGCTTCTGGAAAGAATAGGACAGTCCTTTACTTTACAAGCCAGAGTGCCCAATGCACAGTACATACAGCTAAACATCTCCAATATGACAAATTTTAAAAAACATTTTCTATTTTTCATAGCTAACAAACTTGTGGTCCTAACAATAGGATAATTTTCAAGTGCCTACTGGAACCGGTTAAACAATCAGAGATTGTAAAGCAAGGAATCTCTGAAATCAGCAAAAGTGGATCTTCATGAAGTCAATGCTCTCAATGCTGAGAGTCCCTCTGGGAGGAGGCAGACACTCCCAGGGAAGGAGCTTCCCCTGTGACACAACAAATATCTCCTCTTGGAGAGTCTCGAATGAGGAGAACTGAAGATGGCTCTTCCTTGGTCCCTCTTCTCTGCTGGCCAATTATGTATCTACTTCACTCAATGCTTTCTTTGCAGAAGAACCACCATCTCAGGCAGCTTTGCAGAACTGGTAGCCTGTAATTCCATTAAAAAAAGGCAACAGCGGACAAAGACAGGGGTGCAGGTGTAAAGAAATTGGGGAAGGTAACCAGAACATGCCTTAACAAGGAGGAGAAAGCTGACAAACAAATGTCTTGAATAAGCACATCGTACTCTTCATCAGAGGAAACTGGAGACTTCAAATCTGGAGGGAAGTACTGAAGGAGCCTCCTTGAGTAGGCTTAAAATGCTATCCAACTTAGTCTGAATAAGGTCCACAACCATGGGTACCTGAACATTAGACAGCAAGATTTGGCTGAAGGACAAACTGCATAACAGTAGGTGCTGGACGACTCCCCACTTGCACTCAAAATGCAGGCGAAGTAGCTAAAATATCAACATCGAAAACAAGATGATCGGTGATGGGAGCTCTGGCAACTCTGGCTGTACGGGTGCTAATGAGTGCTCAGGTAAGAACGAGAGCTATACAGAGCTCAAGAGAAGAAGGGCGTTCAAGCACAAAAGGGCTATCACACACTAATGAGTGCATAGAAGTTCTGGGCTGCTCAAAACCAAAGGAAACTTCAAACACTCCAGGAAGTTCAGGCACTGGTGGCTGCGTAGGCGAAGAGTCTTTCGAAGAAGAGTGCCTACGAGAAAAAAGAGCACTTGGAAGCCAGACTCTGACTCCCCACTAAAGGAGGCACCAAAGAAAACTGCTCCAGACTGTCACAGTAACTGCAAGAAGGATGAGGGCTACAAGAGATTCCTTGAATCTTTTGCAAGGCACTACAGGAGAATATGACAATCATAGCACGTCTTCTAAGGAAAGGCTATGTACGTCCAAGGAAGGAAATGCCTTTCCAGTGGCGCTTAGCTGCAACCTGGGTTTACCAATAGGTCCAACCGAGGGGGCGACTACCTGGGGGCAGACCCCACCAACCTCCCTTAGGCTATCAGTTCGACTCCTCCCAGGTTTTGGGGAGTATGCCATTGACCTTTGCCAAGGAGAATCAGGCAGCCAGGTCCTCCACTAAACACCAGCACTAGGCACTTCCGGACGCTCCGAGTCACTTTATTGTCCATTAGGACTTTCACAGATGTTATATGGGCAATGACTTCCACTATTAACTCAAAATACTTAAAAGTTCTCAATTTAAGACTGTTCATGGGGTCAAGTTCAGTGCAAGGGAGCCAAGTTAAGGAGTGAGATGCACAGACGGAAGACTAGAAATGAGATCAACAGAAATCACAAGGACATCAACATCACCATTAGCGATAGCACTAGTGTTAGAATTAAGAGATTCCTGGCTAGCTGAGACTTACTAATATGTCTAGCAGACATCTTCCTTTTTTTATTCCTAGCCAGTTTATTTAAATGTGATCTCTAAGTCTTCCATTTCTTAATGTCCCAGTCAACATACTCGCTACATCTTAAATCCACTGAAAAACTCTGTCCCCTACAGCTTTAGGTGCAATACCTAAAGCTAGTTGAACTCGAGTCTGACATTTCAAAACAATCAACTAGTCAAAAACAGAAAAAAAGTAGTTATCTTGATTATTAAAATTTCAAAAGAAATCTAACTCTTATTTAACTATGCCAATAGGCTATCAAAGAAAAAATACTACTTCACCAACTGAAGGAAACACAATCTGAAAACAACGAATTCCAAACCAAGCTACTACTAATAACTGGATGTATAACCATCGGAAACAAATTGAAGCTCTTTTGCCAGTTATACCTCTCTTTTGCCAAAAATGGGCAGGGGTTAGTCATCTACCCAAAAACAAATACAGGTACTCCTCATTTAAGGACGTACTGGTTTTAAGACAACTTGGACTTACAACAACATGAAAAGAGAAAAAAAAATTGGAAATAAAAACATTGCCAATAATCTAGCCTAGCCTAGGTTTTGAAAACCTTGAAATCTACAGCTAAAACAATAAATAAGGCTTTAATATACTTTGTAAAGAAAAGCTATACAGTTACCATCCGAGTACGACCTGCGCGAGTTACGTCCACCCGTACTTACGACAGTGTCCGACGGGGTCTATTTTTTTATATTTGGCGGCGTTTACTGTTTGGCAGCGCGGTAGCGTAGTGCGTGCGGCGCGTATGACAGTTACGACGGCGCCGGCAGCACAGCATCCCAGACAGACTCATCCCAACCACCTCACTCACTGTCTAGACATTGTAGCAGTACTGTAACATTGTAGCAGGAACATTTTTTTCATTACACCTTTGCCATGGCCCCTAAGAGAAAGTCTGACTCATCAGAGAGATCTATGCAAGAAGTAATGAGGCCATACAAAGAAATCTACGATGAAAAGAAAAGCAGAAGATCCAAACGACACTTAGCATGTTTGTCAAACGAACACAAAAGCCCGCCTCATCCAGCATCGAAGCCACCCCCTCCCTACATCGGCCAACGCAGTAACCACCCCTTCCCCATCCCCTGCCTCGCTTGACTTAACAGCTGATCTTTCTTTCGACCGTGCGTATGAAGAAAGTGTTGATGACGTCGAACCAAGCACCAGTGAACATTAATTTTGAGTGTTGTTTTGCTTATTTTTTTACATGCATATGTATTTTCTATTTTGTACTACAGTACTGTATGTTTCTATTTTTGAACTTGTAACTTTTCCTATTTTCGTATTTTGATCTTCATTTGTATTTTTGTATAATAAATTCAACTGCAGTAATAAATATTTTTTTTCTAAAACCATATTATATTAAGATGTATGTACGTAGTATATCAACTAAGCAACTGAAAAAAAAAGCTAAATACATTGCACCTACAGTATAATATTAAAAATATCTCTATGATAAAATGATAAAGTGAAACTAAAAGGCATAAAAATGATAAATACATAAACAGCTTGTACGTATAGTACAACAGTAATATTATTCAACAGAAAAAGTATGATAAAAGTGAAACTAAAAGGCATAAAAATTATAAATAAACAGCTTGTATATACATATGCACAGTAATATTATTCAACAGAAATATATGATAAAATTATAAAAGTGAAACTAAAAGGCATAAAAATGATACATCAAACAGCTTGTATATACACAATAATATTATTCAACAGAAAAAGTTTACTTAAAAACAAATGCAACACATTCATATCATATGTCCTCGAGTACAGTATAATCTTCCACTTTAACCGAGTACTTATAATCCACGTGTCGGCCATTTTGGCTGGTATTTTCGACTAACGACCATTCTGACATACGACCTGTTGGTCGGAACGGATCTAGGTCGTAACTCGGATGGTTACTGTACTGCTGAACCTCTTAAAGTCGGCATTCAATGGTCTAGGAACTCCCCTGGTTGGCTTGGTTCAACCGCCATTATTTTGTTACGCAGCTGAACGGGTGGCGCCATGACAGCAAAAATTATGCCATATCTCCTTTGTGTTTTAGTGAGAAAAATCCTTAGTAATGAAAAGATAATGTGTGAATTCTTAGTAATGAAAGAAAATGTGTGAAGTCAAATATTTTCTATATTAACCCTCTTACGCCGAAGCGGTAAAAAAAAAAAATTGTCTCCCGTGTGCCGGAGGTGTTTCAGAGTGAGCGCGGAAGCGGAAAAAAATATTTTTTTTCAAAAAATCACAGCGTGCTTAGTTTTCAAGATTAAGAGTTCATTTTTGGCTCCTTTTTTTGCCATTGGCTGAAGTTTAGTATGCAACCATCAGAAATGAAAAAAATTATCATTATCATATATAAATAATGCGATATATGATAGCGCAAAAACGAAATTTCATATATAATTGTATTCAAATCGCGCTGTGCGCAAAACGGTTAAAGGTAACAAGTTACTTTTTTTTCGTTGTAATGTACACTAAATTGCAATCATTTTGGTATATAACACATTGTAAAACGATAAAAGCAACACAGAGAAAATATTATCACAAAATAATGCATGAATTCGTAACGCGCGGACGTAAACAAATATTTTTTCAAAAATTCACCATAAATCTAAATATTGTCCTAGAGACTTCCAATTTCTTTCAAAATGAAGACAAATGATTGAATATTACTATACTGTAAGAGTATTAGCTTACAATTGCAGTTTTTGACCATATCTGACGAGTTAAAGTTGACAGAATGTCGAATTTTTATATATATATATTTTTTATATGCAATTATTTCGGAAATAAGAAAAGCTACAACCTTCAAGTATTTTTCGTTTTATTCTACATGAAATTGCGCACATTTTCATATATAAAACTCTATGAAATGCCTAATATGAAACGGAGCAAATATTCCGAGAATGGGACGTATGCATTTCGGAGATTTGTGGCGGAGAATCCGCGCGCTGAGGGAAGGAAAGATTTTTTTTAAAATTCACCATAAATCTAAATATTTTGCTAGAGACTTCGGTTTCAAGATGAAGATAAATGACTGAATATTACTAGACTGTAAGAGTTTTAGCTTACAATTGCGTTTTTCGACCATTTCGGTAGAGTCAAAGTTGACCGAAGGTTGAAATTTTGGTAATTATCGTTATTTATATGAAAATATCTCAAAATTGATAAAAGCTACAATCATGAGTATTTTATTGTTGTATTCTACATAAAAATGCACACATTTTCATATATAATACTTCATGTAACGGCTAATTTACAATGGTACAAAAATTATGTCAAAGTGACGAAATAATTTCCGAGATGTGTCACAGATACTTTTTAGTGCGGCAAGAAAGAAATTCGTGCTTGCGCGCCTGCGTAACGATTGTAAACAAAACAACACCTTGATCTGTGAACTCCCAGCATCCCCCAAGGCGCGTGATTCAAAAGTTTTAGGCTGGTAGGCCTTTAAGTATTTTTCCGCGAATTTTAAAAAAACTTTTGTAAGTCGACGTAAGAGGGTTAACTTGAAAATAAATATATTTTTTTAAATATTCCACTTGAGAAGTCTCTACCAAGTCAACCAAAACAATGAAACATTTGGCATGCATGAATTCCTTACTCTTAGTATGCTTGAAAGACTTACATGTAATACAGTTTGATAAATTTTTATACAACTGTGTATTTACATACATATTCAATTTGTCACCCATGACATCAGATGGTACTAGAGGTAAGAAGTGCAGACGTAAATCTTAATGAATAGTTAGTGTTCACTTTGCTTAATTAGATGGTGTTGTACTTTGTATACGTTTTGATGGCAACATTCAAATACCCCGTGATCGCCGAAATTCATTAGTTATTTTTTTCATCTCACTACCCTCTACAATAAAAATAAATGACAAAGAACTAATAGTGATAATTATGAAATACCAAATTTAGAATATGCAAGTCACTGCTAAATAATGTGCAGATTCTAAGAAGTTTAGCACTGTATTGACTTACTCGGGAATGTAGGCTAATGTATTAAATAAAGTACGCTATTTTAAAGAAAATTATACATGAAGTTATAAAATGATGAAGTTAAAATATATGATAAATAAAATTATAAAAATGGTGTCAGAACTTTGCCAAGTTGTAGGCTATGTCAGATACTAGTTCTATGTGTAATATATGACTGAAAATTAATGCTACTAGTCAAAATAAAGAGAATAGTGCGTTTCACAACTTGGTCGCTGCAACGGAACCCTGTCGTTAAAGGAGGAGTAACTGTATAGCACGACCGGCATATTCCAAAAATTTTAGTTGCCGACAAGTGAAACTAAAAGCAACATAATTACTGGGTAAGTTACTTATATAAAATCATATCTTCAGGTTTCAATGAGTTATGAGAGGGAAAATAAATTGTACTTAAAGATAAAAGAAGTTACTCACCAGCTGGATTCTTGTGATGAGACATTGATGAACTGTATCCCCCGAGCCGTCCTCTTCGGTCGGGGGGCGGTGCACCATACTCCATCACTAACACCTGAAACACATCAAAGGCATTTAGAGTGCAGTAATAATTAAAAGACAATTTTATTACAATAAAAAATTATTGAAAATCTACATTTCTAGCAAATAACTGATCTGTACTTCCATAAACACAGTTATGGTATATTTAGCAGCAATTAAAAATAAAATATTATATAATGTACAGTATATATAATATATATATCTATTATTATTATATATTATCTTATATATTATAATATATTTATTATTATATATTATATTATATATATAGATATTTATATAATATTATACGTATACTCATTTAACACTGACACAGCATTCACTGTGGCTACTAGACATTAAGAGGTTCAATTTTTTCTTTAAAAGATCTTCCCTTCTTTCTCTTACCATGAACAGTCCAGTTCATTCAACAGCCCAGCATCTAACAATTTGAAATACCAGCTAATTTCAAAGATTTAAAAGTTTGTGAAGGTATTGGGTGAGTACTGCATACACCTCACCTAAGGTTGACTTGAGATAAGCTTCTTTCTTATCCACAGGTAAGCAGATTTTAGTCTATTGTTAGTTTACTGTTTTACCATGATAACTGACACATGGTTTGGCTAGGACAAATAGACATAGGCTATCAAAGTTTGCATACCATGCAAACCAGTGAAAACTTGACTCAAGAGAAGATTTTACAATAGTATAATGTTAACTACCAAATATCTGCAATCTACAACATAGACACAAAACAAATTGTTCCTCAGTTTCATAGCTTAATGCCGGTCACTGGAAACTCATCATGAACAATTTTATGCCAGCTTTTTCCATTTATGAGATTAGACATAAAGTGAGTGTTCAGCCTGAGCTTCAATCCAGCTAAGGTCTTCAACTAAGGACCATAACTATTCAGGCTTACTTTACTCATCCTTTCTTAATTGTCAAAATTCCTCAATCCTTGAGAACTCTTCTATTTTCCAGCTACTAGACATCACATAACTCCACCACTGCCTTATCTGTAATTCGATTGCAGGCCTTAATATACTTTTCAAGTTAACCATTGAGATACTTTTATTTCACTCAGGTTGCTTTTACTCTATTTTACTGCCCTCTCAATACCTGCTTCTTGGTTAACTGTGTCCCTGAAGTGACCAAAATATCCTACCTCTTTCAAAACCTGCTTTTCCACCACATGCAGAATTCTCTCTCATTCTCATCAAACCATTAAAAAAAGTAAAATTAACTAAGCTTTGCAATTGTTCACAAATGTCTTACAACACAAAACCAGGAAGGAATTTTCTTGACCATATATCCATATAAAGGCATAAAAAGGTAAGATCATGTAATTTCTAAAATGGTTGGCACAAAAATTTTCAACTGATAAATATGTCAAACTTCTGCATTTTGATCAATTACCAATAAGACTGACCATGTTTAAGAGCAATCATGAAGGGAATCTGACTGCAGTCAATGAAGACTATTGAAGGATTTCACAGAAATACATTAGTATAGTTAACAGTACAGCAGCATGCTAGTGCCTGTAGTTTGAGCATTTAAAATACTACTGACAATGTAACAGCTTTAACAAAAGATAAAGAAATGCTAAGCATATAAATTGATTTTTTTCCATCTTCAAGACCAGACCATCTCATCAATCTCCATGTCTTATAAACCATTAATGTGAAGAGTATCTGATCAGTTAAATGAACAAACTTGCCTTTCCTCAAGCTACTAAAGACCAACACAGTCCTACATCTGTGTACAATACTTGTGTAAATGGTGTTATGATGCTCATATAGAGTTTTGTGGTATACATCTCAAGATTTAGTGAAAATGGATCCAAAAGAAAGCAGTTAGATGGTCACTAAAAGCCCAAGATAAGCTAAATTCACCAATTCTTGATAAGACTAAATACAATTTTAGAGCTATCACACTGTTGAGTTTTTAATATGGCCCAACTGGGTGAAAATGGAGTACCTATGCAGTCAAGCCGAGAAGATTACTGGAATTTCATGAAAACACCACACAAAAGCAAAAATGTTACAGCATTGTGTGGACATAGTATGTCATAGAGATTCAACCCTATTAATAGTCATGTTTTCCTTGAAAGATGACTTAGACTTTATAAATTTCAAGTGGGTTGAGGAGAAAAAAGTTTTAAGGCTACTGAGGAATAGCTAGCCTAATTTGCTCTGTTAAGTGTGTATAACCTGGAGAACATGAAAATCACAGGAGAACTAGCATGCTTCTGGTAAGGCCTTGTTCTTGAAGATCTCCAACCATGTGTTAAACTCTACAAGTGCCAAGAAGCAAGCTGGCAGCAAGCCCTGCAATTCAAAGCCCCTTTGGTAATGTATGGAAATGTAGCTCTCCACATGGTAAGGCAATATCAAGTATATACAAAGTATCCACTTTGAAGAGCACAATCCAACTGCTTGATCATTTTTAGCAAGAATGGAGACTTGGGAAAACTTACATTTTCTTTTTGGAATGGTCTCATACATGCTTCATTCTTATAAAAACAAGCTGCAACCACATATTTCATATAATTAACGGGCAAAATATGGACAGTATGAGCCAAGAGTATTTTTTAAGGCTAAGCAGGTGTCACTCAAATAGATTATGTACTTAGCCATACACAATCCCTGAAAACTAACAAATACAATTGTTACCTTTGAATTGAACATCACGGGCAAATGGAGCTTCATAATCAAAGCGGCAACTGTTGTAAAGCACGAGCTCCATATGCCCTAGTGGATAACACACAAATGCATGTTGGAAATCATAATGAAACAAGGTAGTTTATGACTTCAAGGGTACACTCAGTTATTAATACAAAATTCAACATCATCTTGTATATGGCACAAGAAGCTGGTGGGGATGCTTCAGTGTCATGATCCAGGAACACATATGTACTGACCATGAAGACACAAGACAAATGAGGAATGTAAGGACTAATACAATCATTTAGAGAGATTGTGGAATTTTTATTCAAACATCAAAACTTCCAAAATATCTCAAAGCACACTAAACTCTAAACTAAATTTGACTTCATAATTATTAATCAAGATATAGTACTATTTTTATTTGGAACTCTTATGGCATCTTTGGGCACAAAAGACATTTTTATGAAAATGTTATAATTGGGCTAGATAATTACTGTTACTACAATAAAATCCAACCCTCACACTGGAAGTTTTGGTGTTAACATTAGCAGTTATTGCGTAAAGACAGTAACATTCAATTTTGCACAGTCATGCTCGACAGTAAATGATCATTAATGCAAAAGAACAGCATGTAGTAATTACAAGAGAAAAGGAAGTTGAATGCTTAAGCAGCTTGGGAGGATAATGATGTATGTATTGTGCTTTGGTATCAGTTAATTTATCTATTGAGTGCTAATGGAAGTAGAATGCATCACTGCCTAGTCTGAAAAGAACATGTAAAGCAAACAAACCGTGAAATTTATACAAAATTGTTGACAATAATCGCAACATGGTACTTTACAAAAACTTTGGAATTGATGAAAATGCTAAAATAATGAGAAAAAATTAAGAAAAACAATTTTCCAAACTGATCTACATATCATAGTCACCTAAAGCACACCCTTCGACAACACAAATAAATTTCTGATTATGTGTGGAATTTGAGACTGGCAAGCATAGGAATTACAAATGAGGGCCCAACTGAGGCACTACAGTCACACCTTGAGGTACTTAGTTCAAAGGCAGCAGGGGTGAGGTAGATATCTGAGGATCATGTCAAGATTAGTGAAACTATTTTTCAATAAAATATTATACAACTTTGATGTGTATATACATATATATAATATATACATATATTATATGTAAAGTGGTATAATACGGTCTTGAAATAGTGGGTTCACTAATCTTGACATGATCCATAGATGGTAAGGTTGGGTATATGATACAAAGTGACATTCAATTTGAAAAACATAATAACCCAGTGAAGATTACATTTATTAATGTTAATTTACTAACTGAAGCCATTGTAATGTATCATTTTGTGATGGCAAATGAAAAACCACTTTGGGCAAATACGAAATATGATTTTACTGATAGGTTTTCACGAGCAACTTTTAATTTTTTTATTTTTTAAATTGTGGGGTTAACACATACAGCTTCCTAACCTTCTGTTTAAAAGGGTACAATTTTATGGTAGTTGCGCGGCCTGATTTCCGCAAGTCATAGGACAGGTTCCTCACATATAAATAGACCTTACCTACCAAACCTAACTCGGGGCGACATGCCCCTACCATGGGGAGTGTTTGCATCCCTGGAAACCCCCAAAAGGTAGTAGCCCCTCCCAGTCAACAACTGGTGGGAATCAGGTGGGGCAACTACTGTAAAGTTTTACCTTTAGTAGTACTGGAGGACCACAGGGGAAACCATATCTGATGCTCTGGGTAGATTTGGCTGAGGCCAGAGACCCAACACACCATCTGGAGACAGCAGCAATTGGATAAATAACCTAGGTAAGTAAACAACCCAATGGCCATTCTTATACCATTCTTATAATGTACAATACTGATTTCACTCAAGCTTATGACAGCCTACTATACTATGGTTCCCTACATCAGGTTAGGTGGTTCAGAAGAGAAAGGTTTGGTTGTGGACCCTGTATATAGGCTACATCATTAGTTTTTCTTTTTTCCCAAACAAAACCCTGGTTTGCCTCAGTGGTATTTAAATCTTGTAAGTATTTTTGGGGTGTGATGGGCTAAAGAAAGTTCAAATGAACTTTATAAAGTAAAATTTATTGCACTCAAAGGGTTAAACGAGGGTAAAATACCAAATGGCCAGCCTCTACCATAGCGCAACCACCTTCCCGAAAATCAGAAATTATTGTCTTAATTTGTGACTTGGGAGAAAAAACTTACTTCAAAAGGAAAGTAGAGGTCTCGAGGTGTTGCTTCGACAGACACTGGCTCTTGATTAGTCTATCCTGGGTTACAGGATGTGTTAAAGTACTTTTTCGGGAAGGTGGTCACTCTACGGCAGAGGCCGGCCATTTGATATTTTACCCTATATCTCCCATTCTTACTTGCTTAGCCTATGGGCTGGAATTCTGGACTACTAGGAATGAGGCCTGGCTCCCCCATTCGTCGACCGGAATATTTACTACCTTTAGGTAATTACTACTAGGTAATGTTTTTGTTTGTCTTTTGTTTATGCTTAGGCTAGCCTATTTACCATGTTATATTTGTGTTTATACATTGATCCCCATGGCACTCTTACTAGGCTAGTATACATGGCCCCACTATTGCGTGCAGGATGGTAGCCTACTAGTTGCCAAAACAACCGAGGCGAGGTCATGGTCTAAAGTTTTACCCAATTTCGCAGTGCGGACAGGCCTATTCTCCAGTGGATAAACATTTACCCTCAGGGTCAAGAGACTAGGTCGTGTAATTCCTGTAATTTGCCTCACCAAATGACCTCATCTAAGCCTAGTACTTGTATACTGCCTAAGAGACCTGACCTACGCCTACGAGGTATAGCACCCAGTGTCCCTATTGGCACCAGCCTCCCTTCGTGTTGCACAGAAACAGAAGACCTCAACAAAGATACCTAAAAACAACCTTTATAAAGAAATCTATTGACAATTACGGTAGTCTTACTAATGGTGGCACCACGAGCAAAACATTTAGTACCTAAAGGCTGAACGTTCGTTCGAGGTCTTGACCCACAGGACGAAATACCTAGCTAGGGCTACTACCTCTGCCCGACTCAATCGGTCACACTTTACAACGTCCCGAAACTGTAAAGCAATGGTTAAGACATCGGAGGGGTCATGGGGCGACACCTCAGGGAGATGCCAAGGGTCCCAAAAGCTCACATTCGGGGGAATTTCGGCTCCGAACGCTGGATTTGGTTTGCGTATACGCACACCATTAGGCCTAGTACTTACTGACGATAGCAGTCAATTTCCCGAGCGCCGCTCTTTACTCCACCGTATCTTCAGCCATGGCGATTTTCAGCGGCGGAATCAAAACTGAGAAAAAAGCGCAAACTACACACGAGAGATGGGGGTGGCGGAGAGTGGCCCAAGATAGTGGGAGGCCATATTCAATTCACTGCTAAAGTAACTAATAGGATCTGTCACCATTCGCACATTCACACGTCACGATCTTTTCGGTCCGTCTCCTTCCTCGCACATTATTCGGCGTCCTCCTTCGCACTCACAGGTACAAACACGGCCCGTGGCCCTTAATAATCACCAACATTTACCCAATACTAGTCGTATTTATGTTGTATTTATCTCGACGAGGATGGCAGAGCAACACGCCATTGGTCAACATCGGCTGGGCGCGGGAACGATCGCGGCACGTGATTGGTCCGGGTCGTTTCAAACCTTAGCGCTTGTCACGGAGGGAAAAAAGCTGAAGGCCGCGCTGCGCAACACTTTGTTGACAACACTCCCCCCCACCCTATAACCCCCAACCCCTGGAAAAATAGAAGGTTTTTTTTTCGAGAGGGGTTGAGTCGTTTACTTTTATATGCTATGAGTTCCATACGTCTAGTTATTTTGCATGGAGGAGATTCTCGTAAAGACGTCTGAAGTAAATTTATCAAAACAACTACAGTCTCATCTCTCTCTCTCTCCCTTCCCCTGTCTGTCTGTCTGTCTCTCATACACATACGCACATACACGCATGCAAGCACGCATGCATACCTCTCTCTCTCTCTCTCTCTCTCTCTCTCTCTCTCTCTCTATATATATATATATATATATATATCATATATATATATATATATATTATATATATAGTGTGTGTGTGTGTGTGCGTGCGTGCTTGTGAGAGAGAGAGCTAGCAGAAGATTTACTGTTAAATATAAATATGAATAATTGATATGACAACAAATTCGACATTGACTTTTTGTTCGACTTTACCCTTTTCCGTAATGATTTGTTTATTAACCACAAACCCTAAACATTCACAATATCGTGACACGCACAATTCGGAAAACAACGACAATGTTAAATCCACAACAAATCAATAACGATCAAGCAGATCCCTTATGAAATACCTCAAGCGCAAACATTTCAGTTTGGAACCATAATGGGAATATGCAGATTGACGTTACAGAGAAACTGGAAATGTTATAAAAATTTCATTGCGGAAGTTTTAGACTAGTAGGTTTGGGTTAAAGTACTAGAATTATGCAGAAGGACATGACGATTTGTATGACGTTTCAAAGTTGACTGAAAGAGGAACTGAAATAAAGACATGGCTTGGGTTTATTTCCCGTTACGTATTTTCTTTGCGGATAGAATACTTTTGGCTGTTTGGTCAACAAGGAAAGTGATTTAGCTTTTAAGCTTAACCGATCCCTTAATATTAACCTCTCTTTTCATCGGATAGATAATAAGGTTACCTTGTCAATTCTATATTACCCGTTGACTCTAAGCAATTAGTGCTACCAAATCAGAGCAGCAACCTTTGCAATACATATTGCCATTCATTACACTTAAAAGCAAACGTGATGCTAAGATTTGATTACTTCTACAACATTGATTAGTAGCTGTCTTTAGCGCAGAAGATATTGAGATACTAATTTCAAAGGGGATGAGTTGTGACTTCTAAGTGCGTTGCCTGGATGGTAAAATTAATATATATAAATCTCTTTTGCACTGGATGGCAGAGGTGGTGGGGACAAAAAACGGGTAAGGAACCTGTCTTGTCCCCCTCCCAAGTTATCAACTCCATACCTGACATATTCATGGAGCAGCAGCTTAGTCAGCTATAGTCTGTCAAACATTCAAGATATTTAGTGTCTGGCCAGGTAGGAAAGCAGTCAAGCTTCAGCCTTAGCCATTTGAACCTTTCCCTTAAAGTTTAATCCCTTGTCCAGTGTATATTTTTGAGACTTGTCATATACTGTACCGTAATTTTCGCTGCTTGAGCACGAAAAAAAAAAATAATAATAGATTTCTGGTTTAAGATAAACCTAATAAGGTGACCGCCTTTTTTTACGTCTTATGGTGACCACTTGTTGTAAAACTGAGGTTTGCTATCACGGGTCTAAAATTGCTAATTTTTCAATGAAATTATGGCAAGCCAAATAAATTTTCAAATCATTGCTCTAATTAAGAAACTTTTAACGTGAGCAGGTTTTTATATGCCCATACTTTTATCAAGAATGGGGAAGTTTGTCAACATGGGAATTCCTTGCTTGTCCTGCCATAACGATCTTAAGTGTTTGAGGTATACAACAGGAACCCTTATTTCCTGTCTAGCTTGAGTACTACCTTATAACTCTCCTGCATCGTTGTGTGTATTGTATGGTGGTCAAGTCTTCGTGAAATTCAATTGCTTTCTATTGCCACACTCCCTAAAAGTATTAATAGATCAATAGAGTATGCAATGTAATATTGTAATCTATTACAGATACGGCATAGTTATGCACAAACTTATTTGTTACTTGTAGTGTATTGATTAATGGTTGCCTACAGCACAGAAAATATTAATGAGAAACTTGGGTGCGGACTCGTGGCTACTGCATCGATGTTAGAAATAGAAGCGGTCACTCTTGCTCAAAGCAGCGTGGAAGGTGTTCAAGAACTGGTGAGTGAACCTCTCCCAAGAGAATTAAGTCCCATTCTAGCTAGTCATGGAGGAGATGCTATAGGGACCCTTATCCACGTCTAGGTCAAGTACTAATGTGGGTTATGTCATTTGGTTAGCAACAGAGGTTAGATATTGCCAATTATGGTAACGTGACTTGTGGATCCATTCATGAATACATCTAATCGGGTATAACCATGTCTTAGTGTGATACCTAACTGAAGCTAACTGAAATACTGAATATTTCAGAGGAATTCATTTTAAGAAAGAAATTTCTGTAAAATTGATCTTGTAACTTAAGATCATAAAATAGTAATATATATAAACAACTGATGAGACCATTTTTATCAAATTCTATAACCAGAGCTGCAAGCAGTGCCACCCCACAGCAGCAACAAGAAAAATCGTATTGAGATTCTTTTAATTGAAAAGGTGAGGGATCCAGACGTTTCTTGAAAACTGCGCTGGATTACCGACCAATGAAAGTGTTGTTTCTGGGGTCCTCTTGCTCAGACGTCTTGCAAATTGTCACTTCATCCCACGTTGATCTGTTTCACAGTTGTATCTGGAAATTAGGAGATATTAACAATTTACATTCCAAATAGTTAATTCATATACTTAACACTTTCAAATGCCCTTAAAAGACGAGGATCAGCGTCATTCTTTCCCTGCGGACGAAGCCTGCAGCTGCATTTCCCCAGCAGTTGAGGGAATGAATGATAGATGACATCTGTCCTTGTTTAGCCTTGAAGTCTATTTCAAACAGCAGATAAAGTCTGGGAACATATTTGAGAATAACAATAGACATAGGTCCTTGTCAAGCTCCAAGTGTTTATATATATATATATATATATATATATATATATATATATATATATATATATATAAGAAAAGAGCCTTGCTAATCTTCGCTTCAAACCCTTTTATAATTCAGAAATGACATGCAACATAATTCATCCCGTCTAACTTCTGAAAAAACTTAAACTTAAAGATATAACAATGTACCATACTAGAAGTCACACTATAATCCATCCCATGACTGTCAGGTTCTTCAATGGAAGCCAGTGCTGTTTGAAATCAGGACTGAATACCAATTCGTCAATACGAACAAAAATACAGCTTCGAATAAATCATACAATGAGAATAGCAAGCGGCAGACCGCTAGATAAATAAAAGAAATATAATTGAGGATATCTATACAACGTTAACTGGATGAACTTTGGAGCCTACAACATTACCGGAATGCGCGTCATTCAGAATATCATGCTTCCCTTACATTTCAAATCTGCGGAGGAAGGGATAGAGCTTTAAGGCGTAACAGGTTATATTACTATTTTCTGGTAAATACGCACTATAAAATTCTATTTACTACAATCGTTAAGAAACTGCTGAAGGACATGGATAGGACTTTAACCTTATTCATTCGAAATAAGGCCATTTACATTAAAAGCACCTTCCACTTACGCGACTGATTTTAGTGCTTATCTAATAAACGTTAAACAAAATCAATAAGATGAGATATACCGAGTACATGCGTACTCAACTTATATATATTCTAACGCCAAGCACGACACCCCCTGTAAATAAATAAATAAAAATAAGAAAATAATCAATGCACCTAGATTTTGGTAGTTTCATATAAGAAAAATCATAATTACTCCATATCATCCTAAGCTAACTACTTTGAATGGAATAGAAATGGTTTAAGTGAGCCTATTTGAAAGCAATTGAAATGGCACTCGCCTCTAATCCTACAATATAATCATAAATACTTTACAGAATCATAGATAGAAATAGATGGAATGGCTCATCCGAAACGGAGACCCCATATAAAAATGGGAACCTGCTGGGAAGCAGAAGAAGAAGACTTAACAGAGTCAGCTTCGCTTCCTTTCTCAGATTCTTGCGACTGTATAAATAGTCATTTGTCGAAATTGAGGGAAAAGAAAATGTAAGTCATATCAATATCTGAAACAAGATTATTTAGTAAATAGGAAAAGGGAAAAAGTACGTCGAAGTACGGTGCACGTTATTGAAAACGTCGTACAATTCCGCATCGTAATATATCAAAGAAAACGACTGTACGAACTTTCATGGCTAACTAAACTAATCTTACCACCATTAATCACTATTCGCATAAGTAACACAATTTTTTGAAAATTAGAACAGTAACGCGATTCACGGTTTAGAATATAAACTGACTATTTCATAAATCTTTAGGGGTATCTTAGTCCATTGTTTCTGACTTGGCATTCTAGTTAAGTATAGGTTTATTTGTTTTCATCTGCGGAACCTGTTCACGTCGTTCTACACTTGCCCCATATAAATGTTTGCATCCCTAAGATCTGATTAGCTTTGAGGTAATCTAAATATATACAAATGTATCGTACTACAAATCACATAAATGTAACGGTAAAAGAAACACTATATATATACTTGTAAGATAAGAGCTTTTACTTTGGTCTTATTCAACTTTGATAACTGGCTGGTAAAACTAATTTCTTCAAACAGATAAAAATTAACGCTGCTGCCTATCTGGTATATTACTAACGTCTAAGTGTGTGAACCATACCAACAAAACCCAGCTCTAAGAGTACGGCACTGTTGGCCTTAAAAAAAAAAAAAAAAAATACTGGGGGACGAGGCCGTAGAGACAGTGGAGCTGTCAGAGACTCGACCAATGGTATCTTCTTCTTCCAAGATGAGCCGATCCGTTTGCGCAGTTGTGGCAGAAAATAAAACCCTCTCGTAGTACTACTATCCTCATCATCAGAACTACATTTTTTTATGCAAAAGATTGTGGAGATTTTCGGTTAGTGATAATACCAGGATATAAGTATATACAAAGAAATTAATTCCTCATACTGATTATCTTTACTGTATTATCATGTACACCTATTTAGGAAAGAAATAATTTCGTGAAAACAGTTCGATATCACAAGCAAATTTTATCACGTGTCCCAAGTTTATTATATGGTCAACTCGTGCACTAACTACTTAGTGGGTACGTCTGGGATAAAACTTATTTCAATGAATTGAAGCATAAAAGTATCATTTATACCATTCAGATTAGTATGGGCCCAATGAATGCGAAATCATGCAGAGTGAAATGTAAAACGAACGAATAAACCTACATTTCACTGCCAGTGTTACAGGATTTCAGCGACCATACCCATGAGATATTCCTCGACCCTATACAAGTTCAGACTCTACCCTAGAAAAAAAAAATGTCACCTGTTAGTTACATAAGGCTTCATTGGTATAGCCTACTAACGACACCGTGATTTCTTGCCACGTTTGGAACGTCCTACTGTATTCACTTAAAAATGTTTCACTTTACCGGCCCCAACAAATTTCAGCCTTGAATAAATTCTCAATGGCTCGACAGACTCAAAAACCACAAAACAACACTGAATATTAACCAACCTTGGTAAAAATGGACAGCACACCAAAAACATTAGAGCTTGTAGATCATACGCTTGGGAACACGAACGTTTCTTCTCATTAGAAATCACCAGATGCAGACAATAATGGCTTCTGAATAAGTGCTGCCAAAGAATTACCAAGGGATCTCTCTTGGCCAATCAAAGACCGCCATACGTAGCACAGCTCAGAAGCAGTAGGACCTGTCGGTTTTCCGCATTGGCTAATGGCGTGGGTTGGAACGAAACTTGCAGAACCGTTCATTACTATGCTTGTTTATAGCATTTAAAAGGTATTTCCAAAGGACATTTTACATTTTAATGAGCACTGTCACCTTTAATAATTTTTTATGAGATCACTGCCATACTTTTACACGCCACGAATATTGAGATGAAAAGTTAGTTAAAGATGTGGTATCGTAAACGAGCAAACAAGGCAATATAGCCAAGATGCATATATTGTACCTTGGTTACAGACACTTAATGTAATCCAATCGAAACCTTTTACGATGGTTTTAGCCAAATTATGTACTTTTAGGTCCACTAAGGCTAAAGAAAACATTTCCATCAATATATTGCGCCAATATAAGTGGCTTTCAATTTCCCTTGTTATTGTTGCACAGAATTTAGCCCTGGCCTTTCAAAAACTTCCGTAAAGCTTTAGGTTATAGCCGTGAGACTTAAATTGACTTGGGGACAAAAGTAAAAACAAAAGACATCTACAAAAGTCCTACATTAAATAAAGTGTTCTTATATCTACATAGTATCGCATCAGTCCCATGTACTATATATGTTTGTAATAAAAATTAACATTAAATTTCAGAGAGGAATCATCGTAAGGCTCCAACGAATCATTTATATCAACGCGTGTAACTTCACTAAACTATTAATACCACCGCTGATCGTTATAAATTGTTTACAAAAATGATACGCACCTATTCTCCTTTGAGAATTTGAGATGTCTTAAGGGTCTATGATTTGTTTATAAATCTGTTACTTTAAATCAGTACAAATCACCTCTTGTTATTTACTTTGATCTAACACGTAAGGTAAGTGCACAATAATTTTTACTTTAAACCGTATTCGTAGTCCGCAGTTGAAAAAAATAATCTACATTTTAGTGTGCGATCCGAACGGTTCTGACAGTTATTTCGGCAACAAATTGGTTTCGGATAAACTGGACCCCACCCCGCTGTAACTTACAATTATGGGGGACCATGAGAAGACAGTTTTTGAGAGGGTGAAAAAAAAAAAAAAAAGAAAAAAAAAAAAAAAAGGATTCCTTCCTCGTTCAAAAATCGTTATAAAAGCCTTACCTGAACCAGAGCTTGCAAAAATGCGATGGAGACGTCATTTAAGTTTAAAACACAATAACAGAAAATCGTGTCAAGTTTCGCAGTACATGCACACAATGCTTTATTTTTTCAAGCAACGCATGAATTCCAAAATCCCACTTAACTGGTGAAACTCGAGACCCAAGAACCAATTATGTTTCATCTTTGTCTACGTAGCCACTTTTCCCGACGAAAATAACTAAATCCGATCGAAACTCATGAGCTCCATACACATTCATGTCATAACATAAACAATGAACTTTGAAAAAGGCCGAGGGCTATAAACAACTCATCGAAAACTATCTCTTTGAGAGCAAATTTTCAGTTGATTTTATTATGCTTTTTGCAATAAACATATTAATGAAAATTACGAACAAATTATCACAAACTTTCATAACAAGAACTGTTATTACAGAAAAAAGGTAATTCTACAGAAAAACTCCGCAGATCGCCGTGTTCGTTACCAGCTCCTCGACGTGAACGTAATATTATAATCATAAGTGGGCAAAATTCTCAAATTAATTGGGTAAATTTCTCAAATTGGAATCAAATATATTTAAGCCAAGCGCTTGGACCTGTGAAGTCATTCAGCGCTGAAAGGGAAACAGTAAACGGAGTTTAAAGGCGTAATAAGTTTATATGAGCGCCCTAAGTATTTCCATTTATCCTCTCTTACTTCCTAATGAGCACCATGTTCTCTGGAAGCTCGAATTTCAGGTCAATGGGGCCCTGTGGGATTGTTCCATATTAATAAGGTTCATCTTCCGATTAATAAAACCACAATACAATTTTTTCAGCGAGGCATAATAGTTCGGAATCTGAAACGTTTTCTATGGTCATAAAAATGAATAGAAAAACGGAAATATTCAACTTGATGGGTGTCTAAAGTAATCTTCAATTATCGTTACATATCGTCTCGACTATCGTTACATTTTTTTTTTACGTAAAATCAATACAAATTGACTTGGGGAGGTCATTGTATTTAATCAAACATGCATGACACGGTAGTACACACAATTTTAGGATAAGGAGTTCGTGCGCCACAAAGGGCGACCACTTGCCATTACTTTAAAATGGTCTGTTTAGGACACTAAACACAGTATAAATATTTCTGGATTCAACTGGTTATCACAATGACTGCTCTACGAGTGGTGGGAATCGAAAATGCCATTGTCGATAATGACAGAAGGCCAAGATGTCGGAGGAACATAATGAGACATGTAGGTACCTATCGCATTGTAGGTAGGCAGAACCTTTCGATATATGGCATTTTCATATTCTATTTGTCAACATTTTTCCATGGCACTAACCCTTACAATCACGGTAAGCTAGGGATGAATGAAAGACGAAATCTTGGCAATACCCAATAAAAGCAACCACGAAGTGTCCTAACATCATCACTACATCCAGGACTGGGTTGTGGTTATCATCTTATTCCCGACATACCCAATGGGTAAGGCAAGCAAGTCTAATCTGAAGACTGGATACCGTCACAGTGCAGTACTTCAACGTGACATTCTTTTTGGAATGATCAACATAATTTAACAGATGATTTAACATATTTAATTTGCTATTTCCAGATTCATTATTCCACAATGACTGCCATTTACTGTTTTAGCAAAATATCAGCGACAGGAACAAGTTTAATCGGATCATATTGACTGCAGTTTTGACTGTCTTATCAGCATTATTTCTTATAATGTGTGACAAGCGAGGAGCCAACATAAGAATTTGAAGGAAAATAATTTTGAAGGGTTTCTATGGCACTTCTAGTTATTGAATATGAAACACTTCTGTGGTAGCATGGTTTTAATATCTTCACTGCTGACCATTTTGCAGTTATACGTGAAAACAGATGCATCATTGAGCTTGTTTCATTAGAGATTATGTAAATGAAATACATTCAAGACTACAGAGATTTGGGTCTGTCTATATGGACTGCATAATGTGGGTCTTTTTTTGTGTTGTTCGGTAAACTGTATGTTGTTTATGATTTTCAAGAACATATGCCTCATTGATTGAGAACTGAAAAACTTTAAACACCTTAGTTCCAAGTCCCTATCCGAAATACCTATGTACTACACTTAATCATTATTAAGTCACGAAGGAGAGGGAGGAGGTTCATCACTTTCGACTTTTACAGATTTATTTGGAAGCGACTTGAAACTAATACAGATTTGGAATCCTTCATTATGCATAAGATCTAAGCTTCCTAATACCAAGTCTGGTTGTTCCACAACAAATAGAATGAACACTAGGTTTGTATATTTACCTTGGACAGGTAACCTTGGTGCAAATTAGCACAAAGCTGCACACAAAAAAGCACTTTTTTCGGTTTGCGCACCCATGCGTTGCCTCTGGGAGATTGCTTGTCCACTCCCAGCAGGATTTAGTTCTGTGATCGTCGATGGAGAGCAGATATGTTTTGCTGAAGCTCCAGATACCTTCACCACATTTTCAGGTTGCAGACTTTGTGGTGCACATTGACAACAAGGTTACCTGGTACGTATTATGAATTTCATTTACAAAAGTGCCATTTGTTTTTTTTTTTTTTTTTTTTTTTTTTTTTTTTTTTTGGGGGGGTGGGGGGGGGGGTTTCCAAATACTTTGTTGTGGTGTTTAGGATAAATTTCGAGCTAACGTGATTTGTAGTCATTTTCTTAGAAAAATTTTATGACGAAATTTTGGCACTTTTGGGTGTAATCAATAAAGTGCCATTTTACCCTTCTTTTCTCTTCAAAATCTTCATTTTGGTTTAGGATAAACTTCAATCCTTGAAAGAATTGTATGGTAAGTTTCATTGAAATATATAAATTTCTAGTATTTAAAAAACAAAACTTTTCATGTCAAAATGTTTCAATTAAAAAAAAAAAAATAAAAAATAAAAAAAAAAATAATCCCTTTTCTAACGCATTGCAACTCTTTTTCTTTCCAACATATTTTGATGGGTAGGGTCTCAAATTGAAGGCCAAGGAGTGCTCTTGAATACTCAACCATCAAAATGTGAATATTTCTTTAGCATATTGTACACTGCAGCCCTATCTTTAAGTTTTTTTTTTTTTTTTTTTTTTTTTTTTTTTTTTTTTATTACAAATGTTTCACATTAATTTGAAAGTAAAATTTATTTTTTTATTTGATCCTTTTTTTACATTTCCTTTGTACAGATAGAAGAATATATTAAATATTGATACAAAATACATGTAATATGGAATAGAACCAATACGTTCACAATGGTATAACTTTGGAGCCGCTGGTACAAATACGTACCTAGGTTACCCAAATCATGACACAAATTTAAGGTTACTTATCCAGGGTTAAAAACCATGGTTGATCTGTTAGCTCCCAAGTTGAATGTGATAGTTTACTAGTTTACTTATCATTTATTTTTACTTTTGAGTATTAAAAAAAAATACAAATTTTTTACTTTTTTGCATACAAAAAAACTACACAGAGATTTCCTTAATTTTTTAGAACATATAATTCTTTTATTATCACATATCCTTATGAAATATTACATTATGTAATTCTTCCTGTTGGAAAGTGGAACCATGTCTCACATTTTTCCGTGAGGTGCCTTTTGAATTTGAAAGTTATTACCTTATTTGTACATGAACAATGCCATCTGCCAAGATGCTTTTTATGAATAAGTGTGTGGCCTTAGGTACCATATAGTGTTCTCATACATGCTACAAAAAAATTAATGGTTTGCTATACTGTGAAAAATGGAAAGTAATCTTAATGTTCAGAATGAACTATTTTGAAATTTATGAAGTACAAACTACAGTTCTTTTTCAGATGTGAGACCAGTGATTCATTATAGTACAGTACGTATAATATTTTGAGTCATGATGCTCTCATAGAGATGTAACTACAAAAAATTTCCTGACTTAAAACTATTTACAATGATGATAAACTTTGTTTTAATGTTGCCTTAAAAACTTAGATCAGCTTCTTGTAGTTGCAAAGAGGTGGTCTACTAGTCTTGTTTTAAATATACATAAAAAGGTAACCTCAAGCTTAGAATGACTGAAGAAGTGTGACTCGTGCCTCCTCTCAACAGCAGTAACAGAGATGAGTGTTAGAATTCAATTAGGAAGATCAAGTTCTCTGATGGATGTAGCCATAATTATGTAGTGTACGTGAACCATAAAATGCCACAATGAAGATGGCCCCAACCTATCTAATAGTTTTAAGTTTAGATCACAATGGTTTATGATTAATATACTCATAATTTAAGATGCATAAAATGTGTAATCCTTCTGAAGTACCATCATTATTAACTGCTTACAACTGAGCAGTGCTTTAGTAAGGGTATATGTACCTTATTGTAAAACAAAACGACCATGACAAACCATAAATAATGGAGAATTTCTTTGTTACAAAGATTTTAAACTATTAATGAACGTGGAATACTGAAACTGTGTCATAATTATTTGGAATGAACATTATTGTGGATTAGTACCTGGAAATGTAGATACTGGTGACCAAAAGGTTGGTTTAATGTAATGACATTTAAAAAAAAAATACTTTTTTTAATTATTTCCTCTGGCAATTTTTCATACAGTTCATACAGTACTCTATATTAAGTGAAATTGAGTGTGTTTTCTCTTGGTAGATATATTTTGCACAAAGAAATATTACAATAAGGATCATACAAACATATTCAGGAGAAAACTTCCCAACAGGAGATAAAGTATTATGGCTACTGCACCAGATCCATTACACAGATTGCCCTTGCAGTAACAATTTTCAATATAACCTACTGGAGACTCATCTCTTCTGCAGCCTTCATCATGACTCTTCAGGCTACAGCTGTAGACAACAGCCTGGGTGTTGTCTGATAGGAAACAACATTTGTCAGATAAAAAATGAATCCTAACTTTTGTTATTTATTAATTCATAAATCTATAATTACAAACTTTTGTAAAAACTTAAAAAAATAAAAGAACAATACTACAATGTACTTCTCATGAACAAATGGCTCCATCTACATTTCTGCTGATGGTGTGTATGAAACTTAACACTTCATCATCATCAAATGATTATTATCCAAACCATTGACCATAATACTACTGCGTAGTGTATTATAACTGACTGACATGTGATATGGAGGATGACAGAAAGAGGTAGGTGAAGAGTTATTATAAGGGTCTCAAACAGAGGTTGAAAGTGTTTGTGAGAAGAGAGCCTGAAATGAATGTCAGCAAGAGTAAGATTGGGAGTGTTAAAGAAAATGTGGAAGATGGAGCAGACTTTGCTATGGAAATATGTGATGAAATTTGGAAGGTAAGAGCATGCAATGCCAATGGTTGTTTTACAAATAAATTTGTGATGACATTAAATTTAAAATTTAACAAACCTCTTACAAAAATTTTCAAACTATTTCACCAGCCTCATTTTGAAACACTGTTGCTCAAGCTAGATTCATAGGGTTTGCTGTAAGATTCTATGTCCTGATTTTTGACTGGCATTTGTTGGTCTTACATCCACTTCCCCTTAGAAGATCAACTGAGAATATGTGACAATGATGACTAGTTTTCATTGTAGGTCACTCATCTTGGTACATCACTGACCACTACATCAACAGTGAAAGAAAAATATTACTGTCTGAATATTAATACTCAACCATCCAAGTACTGACCCAACACAACCTTACCTCATCATACATCGCCAACGCACTGCACATTATATCATTCTGGATTCTGTCAATCAGACATATCTATACATGTATCTTTATCATCCTTACCCATTTATAAGGGGAAAATTTTTATCTCATTCATCTGGACCCTTGCCCTTACACATGTATTACTTGCAAGTATACTCACCATACTCAGCCATTTAATTGCACTATACCCTATCGGCTCCTTCATGGCGATTTAGGCGTTGCCCCCTACGTTGCCAGCGCTGCCACATCAAATATTCCAACTCAATGTTTTATGGTATATGAAGGCAACATAAGTTATACAACACAAATATAATTGGTTGCTGATCAGTTTTTGGCAATTATTAAAAGCCCTCGTAATTTGCTAGCATTTAACAACAATAAAACAATAGTTTACAGTGGGGCATCACTTATTCACGGATCAGTATTCACGGATCCAGTTAATCACGGGTTTTTTCTTGGACCGTTTCTCATGTTACATCACTGGTATGAATCGCTGCATCACGGGTTTGTTGTGCTTGCGTATGCGATGTTTTCGGTAGGCTAACCCTCGGCCGTGTCCGATAACTACCAACATTCATTTAAAGACTCATATAATGATATTAACTGACAATAAAGGTAATAAAACCATTCTCACCTAATATATTATTGTCCTATCTTCGAAATAAATAGCCTATCAAGGTTTATGTACGACGTTCATTGGTAGGCTAAGCGTAGTTGCAGTGTGATACCACCAACGTACACAAACATTCACATTATGATATTAACTGACAATAAAGGTAATAAAACCATTCTTACCATATATATTATAGTCATATCTTCATAATAAATAGCCTATTCGAAGAATAATTCCACATCATTGCACTCAACTTATCGTCGGAGTGGCCAGCCACAAATGTAAGCATATACTTTTACGTACGAAAATGGTTTATGTATACGGTTGCGTTCAAAGCGACATTTTTTGTTTGATAAACTTTTAGAAATTTTAATAGTAGTGGTAGTGTAATACAGTAGTAATAACATTAAGGCTAAAATTAATTCGAACTTCATTATTATTTTGGCAGATTCATCATATAACTTCTCTGAACAATGAAGTCATACAAACTCCATTTGTCATAGATTATCGTAAGTATTGCTGTTTGTTATTGGCGACGAAGCGTAAACGAAATACATAAAAGCATTTTTACCTTATATATTATCGTCATATCTTCATAATAAAAAGGCTATTCGTGGAGTAATTCCATATCAGCGAAATCAATTTTATCTATGCGAGGCCAGACCAGCTGACAAAATGTACGTACGTATATGAAAATCCAACTTATGGTAGCGTTCAAAGCAAGATTATCTTTCGAAATTTTTATAGTACTATCATGCTATGTCGTAGTAATGTTTGGAATATACGTAATATTAATTTTCAATACAAAATATCATCGTTATTTTGGTAGTGAATAATAGTTTAGAATTATCATACATACACTGCATTGTTATGGGTTTGTGGCAGTGATAACCAAAATAACGTTCTCCTTTAAGTCGTCATATCTTCATAATAAAAAGGCTATTCGTGGAGTAATTCCATATCAGTGAAATCATTTTATCTATGCGAGGCCAGCCAGAGCTGACAAATATGTAACACGATATATGAAAAATCAAATTATGGTAGCGTTCATCAGGCAAGATTATCTTTCGAAATATTTATAGTACTATTCATGCTACGTAGTAATAATGTTGGAATATATGTAACATTAATTTTCAATACAAAATATCATCGTTATTTTGGTAGTGAATAATAGTTTTAGAATTATCATACATACACTGCATTGTTATGGTTTTCTGGCAGTGATAAAAACTACCAAAATAACGTTCTCCTTTAAGTCAACGCGTTTAGGAAAAACATGACATAGAATCGACTTTGCGACTTCGTTCACTTTGATATTTTTAACGATACAATAACTATCATTTGTACTACTAAAACCATCTTCACAAGTAATTTTTCGTAAGATATGTGTTGTTACAAATGCTAGCTTATACATAAAGGCTTTTATAATTTAAGTCATCTTAGATATACATATGTACCCAAACTCATTGTGGGGAAATTTACTACTGTTTCCTCGGATATTGAAATACTTTAGCATCATTCAAACACTTTAATAATATAATGCATAAATACTAGGCTATACATATTTCATCGTATACAAATACTACATACAGTTATATACACATAACTTTTATATACAAAGTTAACAGTTATATACACATACTTTTATATACAAAATTAATCATATGAGTAGTGATCAGACGACAGCTGTGCACTGGACATACGTACGTACTACTTGGAAGATAAAACAAAAAAAAAATTTTGTTGTTGTTAGTCGCCGGGATAGATTAACATTTTTCCAGAGATTAAAAAGAGCTGAATTTTGTTTTGAAGGTATGTCAACCGCGTTAGTAAATAGGTATCATCTTCTAAGGAATTTTTTTTTTCTCTTCTTTTTGCGGAAGAATCTTCAAGCCATTTTGCATTCAAAGTAATGAGAAGGAATCATTCTATTCTTCATGAAATCAGTAAAATACTTACACTAATAATAAAAACTAAAACTACGTACTGTATGCAAAACACATACATCATCGTTAGCTTCGTGTGTGTAAACGTTCATTCTAAGAAATTACAGAGTATTGTATAACTAACACCTGATTGGTTGGTTGGTAGCCATGGAGATCTGTTATCCAATGACTGCCCTCTGCTTCTGTTCTATTTATAGACATGCCATGGATGGCACTAGGTTTGAACGTTTACCATGTTCGTGATTTTCTGACTGCTGACGGCAAAAATTACTCAATAATTTTCTTTATATAATTATTCCTTCGTGAAAAACAATAATATAATAACGCGGTTGACATACCTTCAAAACAAAATTCAGCTTTTTAATCTCTGGAAAAATGTTAATCTATCCCGGCGACTAACAACAACAAAATTTTTGTTCGTTTTATCTTCCAAGTAGTACGTACGTAGTCCAGTGCACAGCTGTCGTCTGATCACTACTCTATGATAACTTTGTATATAAAAGTATGTGTATATAACTGTTAACTTTGAATATAAAAGTATGTGTATATAAAACGGTATGTAGTATTTTGTATACGATGTAAATATGTATAGCCTAGTATTTATGCATTATTATTATTAAAGTGTTTGAATGATGCTAAAGTATTTCAATATCCGAGGAAACAGTAGTAAATTTCCCCACAATGAGTTTGGGTGCATATGTATATCTAAGATGACTTAAATTATAAAAGCCTTTTATGTATATCTTGCTAGCTTTTGCAACAACACATATCTTACGAAAAATTACTTATGTGAAGATGGTTTTAGTAGTACAAATGATAGTTATTGTATCGTTAAAAATATCAAAGTGGAACGAAGTCGCAAGTCGATTCTATGTCATAAAACTTTAACGTATAGTGGTATGAAAAAACACCAGTGTGTCGTAGCGATGCGTCATCATATAGTGGTATGAAAATACCACATGGTGTTGTAGCGATACGTAATCACAAAGTACAAATCCTTTTCCGGACCATCCTCAGAATTTTACGACTCTTCAACTTCAAGATCGATATGGTAAAATATATTATATAGTCATACTTATTGTTAAAATTCACAAGTTGAACTGCAAAACATTATTATATTTTGATTGTTATGTACATATATTTTTTGTGTTTTACGGAATGTTTGTTTTGAAAATAATACCTATTAGTGAACATATGGTATTAATTGTCCCACTATTTTATTATAGGTGATCTTAATTATCTCACATTCATTTAACAGTATTATATAATATTTATTTAAATAAACTGTAATTAATAAATAACAATAATGAAAAACAAAGGGAAAAAATGTTTTTTGCTGCAGTAGTGGTGTTTGTTTGAAATTATTGCATCTGACCTCACATTTCCGAAATCTGAAAAAATTCCAAAAACCGAAACATCGGAATGTGTGTTTACTGCACATTTTTTTTTAAACACGCACACAATGTCTACACATTTACTGATACCCGTTGGTGAAAGACAAATTACAGTACGTACGTATTTATCCTGAGAGAGAGAGAGAGAGATGAGAGAGAAGAGACGAGAGGAGAGACGAGAGAGGACGATGAGGAGAGAGAGAGAGAGAATGATTAAGGACTCCAAGGCGTGTTATTTTACAATTATTTTATTATCTTGGGATTTTTTTTAATCTTGAGATTTTCTATTCAATTCTCGAGATTAATAAGAAAATTACCGTAAATTGACTAGCATCAGCACACATCTGAATGACTCGGCCATTAGCAGGCTAAACCACCACCTTATGAACTTGCATGATACATGAGATACATGACAAAACACAAAAACCACTGTTTATTGGTGAAAATTTGGGGTCGCACGATATGGGAGATTGCACGTTATTCGAGTATATACGGTATGTGATTTTTTTTTTTTTAGCCTTTTATGGAACAAAATCTAGCAAGAAATTGCCATTCCCAGTTGGCAACACTGGCCTACTCACGGTTGTTGTTGTTGTTATGAAATGTGGTGTGCGGCGCGTTCTTTAAATTGTACCCATATAAACGAGTTAATTATGTGGCATCCAAAAGTCCTGATTCTTTTACTCTTATGGGAAAGACGCCTAAAGGTCAGATGAAGGTTTTTACGTGGAATATACTATTAACGTGTTGTGACGAAGGGAAGAGATGTTTCGCTGCATACTGTTGGTAGCATTATCGTTATTATATTACTGGATTGCACTGCAAAATCGTCGCCATCTTTTATCAACATAGATTGTTGGTGAGTACCCATAGATTTACATAATTTTGATAGTTCTCTTACCACTCATCCTCTCTTTCCTTGTAAAAAAAAAAAAAGAGGCCCACCATGCGTATGTAGGCTTCTAGCTGTAATCCCTAGGCTAGTAGGCTACATATGTACAGTAGTACATATACTACATTTATTTTTTAAGGCTAATTTTGTACAATAACTTTAAAACTGTCTTGAATTTAGTTTTAGGTGATAGTTGAAAACATATTTGGTGTTTGAACTAAAGTAGGCAGTTATAAACATTGGAATAGTGGTCTTGGGTGGGTTAACTATTAAAGTAGGCAGTTTTTAAGCAATTTTTGAATGGGGGGTATCAGGATAACACGGGTATTTACTTATCACGGGGGGTTCTGGGCCCTATCCCCCGTGGATAACGAGGCCCCCACTGTATTCTTAAATGTGGCAAAATTAATTTACAGCGCTGCCAGTTCCTCTCTCAGGTGTTAAGCTGACCTCAGGGCATAAAGATGTCAAACAGCCAGTGCCTCCAAAAGGGAAGCCCAGTCAAAACACTGACTCATTAAGGAGTCTGACAGTCTGTCGTCTTACAAACAACATGGAAGGAAGTCCTCGTTCTCGCATTAATCTTCATCCACAGGTTCGAGAAATTGTTCATAGGGTCGTTAAGTACTTTTCTAAATAAAAGACAAATGTGGACCCATGGTGGATGTCACAAAAACATTGCAACGCACCTCAGAAGCAACAGTGATACTAGAGAGAACAATCAGCAGGATCTCAATGAAATTATCAATTCTTTTCTTTCATTCGTAATGTAAATATTCATTAATTCTTTTCATTCATTCTAAATGTAAATACTTATTCAATTCCCAAAATTAATTTATTTATATAAATGGATTGTTATGTCAGTTTTATATAGATAACATGAGCAGTAATAAATCTATATATTTAGTCCTGGCATTCTTGTGTATTATCAATATGACATTCATGACCCAAATAATCATATATTTGTTTTGACAAACCCTTATGAAGACTATAAAACAAAAATAAATATTTTCCATTGGGTATAGCATTCGTGCAAAGGTACTTATACGTTAACAATAAAACTGATACAAAAGCAAAGAAAAAAAAACAATAACAAATCCGAGTAAATGGCAAAGCTAGAACTAAGTTTGTTAAGAAAAGAAGATATAAAAATAGAAAAATTATATGAATAATCTTACTGGAAAGAAACTGAGGACCATAGTATGAATAGATAATAAGTTAAATTGCTGCCGATAATCTTATTTATGTAACCTATGTACATTTATGCTGAGCTCTCTTATCTGTCTACAAACAGAATCCTTTTCGAAAGTCAACAGCACTCTCTCTCTCTCTCTCTCTCTCTGTATATATATATATATATATATTATATATATATATATATATATATATATATATATATATATTATATATATATATATAATATATATATAATATATATATATATATATATATATATATATATATATATATATATAATATATATATATATATATATATATATATATATATATATATATATGTAAATTAAAAGTAAGGAAGTCCAGTAGCTTGTGATAACCACGAGAAAGGTCTAAATGAGATTTAATTAGACCTATATGAAAAACAGAGACCTGGAAGAATGGAAATATTTTAGGAGTGTTGAGGCAATAGGGAACACCCAGAAGTATACTGCTCCCAGGAGACATTAACAACGCCAAGGAGGTTATACCTCTTTGACAGATGCACAGATTAAAAAGGGGTAAATGGGAAGGGCAGGCCTTTAAAAACTGGAGAGAAGTACATTTGGCAACGTAGGGGACAACGCCTAAATCGCCTTGAAGGAGCCGATAGGGTATAATACCACCACTTTGGATAACCTGAACGACTGTCTACTTCACCTGTTAATCTTCTTGACAGCCCACTAAGTGTTCAAGTCCTACTGTAAGAGTAGGTAAGTAACCAAATTAATTTTATTATAAAAATTTACATTATTTGAAAAGAATCTTACCCACTTAAGGAAAGCTGATTTCTACGTTGACCATAAGGTGGTTTGTTAATGCAGCTAGACAAAAACTGCTCATCCAAGTGATACAAAGGTTTCTTGAATGAAACCCAAAACATTTTTAACTGACCTGTCGGTGGACTCCATTCATGGAGCAAGGCTCTCATGCATGAGTAGGGAAGGGCAGTCTAGAAGAGAAAACCACTTCCCCACAAGTGGCATGGATAGACCAGTGCCTGGGTTCAAATGCCCAATAAATGACAGTCCAATTAAAAGTGATATAATGATACACTCCCATAAAAAATTGTACCTTCATGCTCCCAACAAACTCAAACCTGGGATTTAAGTTAATAACTCTAAAAGCAAAATTATAGTACCTCCAGTGCACAACATTAATAACGTCTTCCAGACAAATTTCTGAAAAAGTAAATGAAGCAGAACAGCTCGTAATTAATAAGTTTAGGGCAACAGCCAAACACTGGGACCTATGAGGTCATTCAGCACTGGAAGGGCAATTCAGAGAAAGTAGGTTTGAAAGGTGTAACAGGAGAAAAATCTCGCAGTTCCACTATGAATCAATTGTTAGTTAAGGATGTATAGCAAGATGGAAGAAATATAATAAGCATGGGGGTATAGTAAAAGAAATGAAAGGGGTTGCAGCTAGAGACCAAAGGGACGCTGCAAAGAACCTTTAGTAATGCTTACAGTGCACCCCATGAAGTGCACTGATGGCACTACCCCCTACAGGAATAATTCTCTTTACAGATCAGGGTCTAGCTTCTTGTAAGTAAATCTGACCAAACACCTAAAGAAAAAAAATATCATTTTGACAAAGGAGTGTTAGGCCTCCTAACCACCAAAAAACGTGATTAACTTTGCCTCTGATAGGCTGTAATCTATATGAATAAATCTTAATCACCCTTAATAGGCAGAGAAGGGCTTTCCGGCCCCCTATGGAAGTCAAATTCGGGTTTTTAACGTCTCAAAAGTCATTTTGCATTAACATCACTCTTGGCCCTGAAAAAAGGGTAACAAAAGAAAAAAATAGCATCTCCTTTACATAAGCTTATATTGCAAAAGAATGCTTGAAATTCCCTTACCCTCTTAGCAGTTGCAAATGCTACTAAAATGATATTGTTATGATACAATAAAGTTTTTACATACTTACCTGGCAGATATATACTTAGCTTTAGACTCCGTCGTTCCCGACAGAAATTCAAATTTCGCGGCACACGCTACAGGTAGGTCAGGTGATCTACCGCCCTGCCGCTGGGTGGCAGGACTAGGAACCATTCCCGTTTTCTAATCAGATTTTCTCTTCCACCTGTCTCCTGCGGGGAGGCTGGGCGGGCCATTTAATTGTATATATCTGCCAGGTAAGTATGTACAAAACTTTATTGTATCATAACAATTTCATTTTTGTACATTCAACTTCCCTGTCAGATATATACTTAGCTGATTGGCACCCTTGGTGGAGGGTAAGAGACAGCTAACTACTGAAAACAACAGGAAAACAACATATGTTGTAGGTTAAAAACCTTGGTTCTTACCTGGTTAGGCAGAAGACTTCATGGCTACTGTCTAAGAGCCTGCTTCGCCTCAATAGCCTGTGAGGTAGTGACCTATGCTGAGAGTTCTTGGGGATCTGTCAATGGGGTCTTATCCACTTACTTGACAGAACCTTGAGGATCTTTGTCGATGGGTGCTATTCCACTTATATGACAAAACCTCCTGCCTCTGGCAATATCAAGGAGCAACACACTAATCCCAACCACCTGACCCTATAACACGGGTTAGTACTAAGATTGAAAGAAGTTACCCCAAACATTCTTTCAAACAACCATAAAAACACAACACCATATATTAAAACTAACTAAACTATTAAGGATTAGCATCAGCTCCCTGTCCCAGCACCGAATCCACAGATACGTACGGCCCCAGAGAGAAGCATTTCTCGTAAGTGACTCTTACATCCTTCAGGTAGTGTGATGCAAATACAGAGTTGCATCGCCAGTACGTGGCAGCCAGAATATCCTTCATAGACATAGTATTTCTATGGAACGATAAAGAAGTCGCAATGTCTCTTACCTCATGCGCTTTTACACGAAGCTGCCGTAAGGAGTTGTCATCACACATCTCATGTGCTTCAGAGATGACACTTCTCAAAAAGAAAGCAAGGGCGTTCTTAGACATGGGTCTTTGCGGGTCTCTCACCGCACACCGGACTCTCTAGGTTACCCTTAAGCTGCTTTTTCCTTTGTAAATAAAACTTAAGGGTTCTTACCGGGCAAAGAGACCTTTCTATCTCCTTCCCTACCAAGGGGGAGAGTCCCTTAACCTCGAAGCTTCTAGGCCAAGGTTTCGAGGGATTTTCATTCTTTGCCAGGAACAATGGCTTAAAAGAACAAATCGCAGAGTCTCCATTAAACCCAACTCTCGAGTCCAGGGCTTGGAGCTCACTTGTCCTCTTAGCAGTTGCGAGGGCCATGAGAAAAATAAATTTCCTCGTCAGGTCCCTAAACGAAGCCTGATGGGGAGGCTCGAACTTACTAGTGGTCTGGAATTTCAATACAACGTCCAAATTCCAACCAGGTGGAAGTGAGGACTTCTTCTTGGTGGTCTCAAAGGACCGGATGAGATCATGTAGATCTTTGTCTTCCGCTATCTTTAGGCCCCTGTTTCTAAAGACAGCGGAGAGCATGCTCAGATATCCTTTTATCGTGGAGACAGCCAGGTGACATTCTTCTCTCAGAAAGAGAAGAAAGTCAGCAATGTTGGTCACAGAGGTATTGGAAGAGGACAGCTTCTTCGACCTGCACCATCATCGAAAGACTTCCCACTTCGATTGGCACACCCGTAAGGTTGAAGACCTGCGGGCTCTGGCGATCGCGCTAGCAGCCTTTCGCGAAAAGCCTCTCGCTCTGACGAGTCTTTCGATAGTCGAAAGGCAGTCAGGCAGAGAGCGGGGAGGTTTTTGTTAAACCTCTCGAAGTGGGGTTGTCTGAGCAGATCTCTCCTTCGTGGAAGAGATCTGGGGAAGTCCACCGTCCATTCCAGTACCTCTGTGAACCAATCTTGAGCGGGCCAAAAGGGAGCGATTAGGGTGAGTCTCGTTCACGTCGAGGCCACGAATTTTCTCACCACTTTCTTGATGCCGGATGCAGAGGAACATGAAAGTATGCATCCTGAAAGTCCAGGGAGACCATCCAATCCCCTGGACGTAGAGCCGCAAGAACCGAGGAAGTTGTCTCCATGGAGAACTTCCTTTTCTCCACAAACCGATTCAATGCGCACACGTCCAGAACAGGTCTCCACCCCCCCGAAGGATTTTGGTACAAGGAACAGGCGATTGTAGAAGCCTTGGGAGTGGGGATCCTGTACTACTTCGATGGCCTCCTTCTCCAACATCTGATCCACTAAGAGAAGGAGTGTTCTTCGCAGAACAAGGTCTTTGTACTTCACCGAAAGCTCCCTCGGAGTCGAGGTCAAGGGCGGTCTTTCTTTGAAGGGGATGAGGTATCCCTTGCTTAGAATCGAGAGGGACCAGTTGTCCACCCCTCTCCGAGCCCAGGCTTCTGAGAATTTTAGAAGCCTGGCACCTACTGGCGTCTGGAGGACTTGACTGTTATTTCCCTTTCTTGAAGGGCCTGAAAGAGGACCTCCCTCTCTTTTCGGGTCCTTTCCTTCTGGTGGAGGATCGAAAAGAAAAACGTCCTCGAAAGGGCACTTGCGGAGGACTACGTACTCTTTCCTTACGGAAGGGGCAGCAGGTCTCGCTTTTCTAGCGGACTGGAACAACAGGTCTTGCGTTGCTTTCTCAGTTAATGAGTGCGAGATGTCCCTCACTAACTGAGATGGAAACAGCTGGCTAGAAAGAGGTGCGTATAGCAACAAAGCCCTCTGAACTGGCGAAACTGATTTCATGAGAAAAGAGCTATACAGTAATCCCTCACCTATCGCTATTAATGGGGACCAGAACCGACCGCGATAAGTGAAAAACCGCGAAGTAGGGTCCCCCCTATTTTTTAAATGTGTAGTATACATTTTTTTGTGTGTACATGTATATGTAAATAATAACTGTATTCTTATAACAAGATACATAACTCACCTCTATCAATGTTGGTATCGAATCATGTTGGTATCGAGACTAACCTTCTTTTCCCGACAGTCCGTTCCATTCTCCATTTGCACAATCCTCTTATTACGAGGAGTCACAACGCACTTAGTGTCCTTGGAGAACGTTATTGAGGCAGTTTTACGGATTTTTAATTCGTCTTTTTTATGTAGCGAACAGTTGATTCATTCAGTCTGTACATGCGGGCAACAGACGCATAACTACTGTCTGCCTTAAACATGTCCAATAATTTCACTTTCTCGTTCACCGTCATCATTTTTCTCTTCTTCTTGGGTTCACCAAAGGATGTAGAGGGTGTAGGACATTTAGGAGCCATTTTCAAGGGTGTCACAAGCACTATTTTGCACAAAAAAAGCACAAAAGAACAGCTAAAACTTTCACGCGGCAAGAGTACCGACACGAGCACGAGAGAACAATGAATACGGTCTTCCTTCGCTGGGCGCTGGGCAGGGAGAGGTGCTGGGTAACGCGTCTCGGCGGCTCTGCCAATCAGCTTGCGAGATTCAGGAGCCAAGATGGCCAGCGAATCAGAGGTGGATTTTGAGTTACGCGCCATCTCCGTGTTGATACCTGATGTTCTAATGTACTCTCTCTGCCTTCTGCTAGCGTCCGTGCCATTTTTTCTCAACTTTGAATTTTTTATGAATATTTTTGAAAAATCCGCGATGCACTGAGGCCGCGAAAAGCGAGGGATTACTGTATACAGCTCTTTTCTTAAGCACCCCTGCACCGAAGAGGGAGGCTAACTCGCCCGACCCGTCTCAGACAGCTTTGTCCATGCAGGACAGAACGCTGTGGAGGACTTCGGGACCAAGAAACTCCGGGTCAAGGGTTTTCTTTGCCAATGCCCCAAGGGACCAGTCCAGAAAGTTGAAGACTTCCAGGACATGGAAGAGTCCCTTGAGGAGATGGTCCATCTCGGACATATCCCATGTGGTCTTGGCAGTGGGAAGAGCATGTCTCCTTGACGAATCTACCAAGGTAGAAAAATCAGCTTCAGCAGAAGAAGGAAGAGCCAGTCCCATGGGTTCTCCTGTTTCATACCAGATACCCCTTCTCCCTGAGAGCTTGGAGGGAGGACAGGAAAAGACAGTCTTCCCTGCCTCCTCCTTGGAGCTAAACCACGTCCCTACAGACTGGAGAGCTTTTCTCATCCAGATGGTAGGGCGCATTCTCAGGAAGGAGGAGCTCTTAGCCCGTTCTCGTACTCGAGAACAAAGATCGAGGCGAGGGAGGAGCGGCTGGGCTGAGGGAGTCTCCGAACTCCTGAACAAGCAAAGCCGCTAAGGTCTTATAGTGAGATAAAGCCACTACTTTCGGAGAATCCTCCTCTGAAACCTCATCTAGGTCTTACAAAGCCGACCAGCCAAAAAAAGTGCGGTCATAAGAAGGAAAGCGCCTACGAGGCGAGGCGCGCCTGACTGGAGACGCAGGTTTGCGCTCGTGAGGAGAGGGGCTTCTGTCCAAGGAAGAGCGGTTGAAAGATGGCGATCTTCGGTCTGGCGCCACACGCCTGGAAGGACCTTCAAGGCTGGGTGGCGCCTCGCGCCTGGACGAAGCCTCGCAGACAGAAGGAGCAGTGCTGCTGGGAAGCGCATCGCACCTAACTGGCGCTTCGCGCCTGGAAGGCGCCTCATGTCCGACCGGGACATCAAGGAAGGAAAGCGCTTCGTGCTTGCTTGACCCCTCTCTCTCGGTTGGCGCCTCGTGCTTGGAAGGAGCCTCGCGCCTGGCTGGCGGTTCGCGGCTGGAAAGCGGATCGCGCCTGGCTGGCGGTTCACGCCTGGTTGGCGGCTCGCGCCTGGCTGGCGACTTGTGCCTGGCTGGAGACTCGTGCCTGGATGTCGCTTCGCGGCTGGAAAGCGGCTTGCGCCTGGCTGGCGGCTCGCAGCTGGTTGGCGGCTCACGCCTGGCTGGCGACGCGCGCCTGGCTGGAGACTCGCGCCTGGCTGGAGATTCACGCCTGGCTGGCGCCTGGAAAGAGCCTCACATCTGGCTGGCGCCTCGCGGCTGGGTGGCGCCTCGCGGTTGGAAGGAGCTGAGCGCTCGGTCACTATGCATTCCTGAGCCGAGTGCTTACGAGGAGACGAGCGAGAAGCGGGAGGATCGTAAAACCCCCGCTGAGAGCGTCGAACCGGAGAGAGGAGCCTGGAGCTTGACATGTCTGGAGGACGCGAGGATCTCTTGACAGGAAGGGAAACGTCCTTCCTGCGAGGAGGATCCTTCGTAAGGGCTCCCACCAGCGACGAAATCTGCTCCTGCAGATTAAGGAGAATCTTCTTAGTAGAATCCTCCTGATCCATTTCCGACAGAGGAGAAGGAGGTCTGGAAGACGAAGGAGACTCCAAACAAGGCGCTGGGCTAAACAGGGCTCTCCTGGCTCTCTTCCTGTCCACAGGAGAATTCTCAGGGAAACGCTCGGGGTTCGAATCCAAAAAGGTGGGAGCCTTCCAACTCCTCTTCAAGGGGCGCGACTGCTCAGCTGAACTCCAACAGCGCCTGGCCGAAGCGGAATCAGAAGAAGAGAAGCACTCTTTAAGGATGCCTTTGCAACAGCGATCCCTGGCAGTCTGGGACGATACTACAGATCCTGCCGAAGGGACGCCTGACCGGTGGGGATTCTCCACAACCTCTGTAAGGCTTTCGACATTCCTCCTCCTCTGGGCCTGGGAGTTTGGAAGAGGTCTAGGCCTGGGAGCGTTGCAGAGCCGATCAGACGCCCCCTCCACTTGCACTGGGTACACTGCAATCACTGAGCACTGCACTTCCCTTACCTTCGATTGCTCGCATTTGGAGCTCCATCCTTTTGAGGGCGGCCTTCAAGTTCGCCAACTCCACAGACGAATCCGCAGGTTTGGTGAAGGGTGAAGGAGCTGATACTGTAGGAGAGGATGCTACAACTACGTCATGGATAGGAACTATTGAATCCCTAACTGGCTCGTTAGACCGAGACCTACTAGAGCTTCGAGAGAAAGCCTTTCTAAGCCTATCCTTTTCTAACTTCCTCAAGTAGGAGGTTAGAGCATTCCATCCTTCCTCACTCAGATTCTCGCACTCATTACAAGGATTAGTGAAGGAACATTCATTCTCCCTACACCGCTTACATACTGTGTGAGGATCTACCGAACCCTTCGGTAGTCTCACATTACACCCCTCATTCATACACACACTAATTACATAACTAGAGTCCGACATCCTAAGAAAAATAAAAAAAGACAGTCCAGATGATCAAAGGCGAACGAAAAGCAAAAATCAGGTCAGGAGGAACCAACAACGATGTTGTCGGAACCGGCGACAGAGAAAATCTGATTAGAAAACGGGAATGGTTCCTAGTCCTGCCACCCAGCGGCAGGGCGGTAGATCATCTGACCTACCTGTAGCGTGTGCCGCGAAATTTGAATTTCTGTCGGGAACGACGGAGTCTAAAGCTAAGTATATATCTGACAGGGAAGTTGAATGTACAAAAATGAAGGTTTTATTGTTAAATATTTCAATGGAGCAGTTTCTAATGGTTCAAAAGGATCTAATGATAAAAATTTAATACTACATCTATTACATGACAGAGGTTGATACAGTGTTGGATCCTAGATGTTTCAACCTCAAATAATCTAAAAACATCCTTAGGGCCAGGATCATTTGAGACATCAAACTGAACATGGAGCAATACAGGATAGCATCTGCCTATAACCTAGTATAGTAGTAGGTTAAAGTTGGATGCTATACTCAGAAAACAGCAAAACTTTACAATGTTGTCTGTACAGGTATGGGTGCAGGATTTCCCTCTAGAGCACCACCATGAGCAATATACAAACCACTGTCTCTGATACAAGGTATAAGTTGAGTCTCTCCTTGATTTAAGGACAGACTCTTGAGACATCTTACTTATAGGAAATGGTTAAAGCAGTAAATGAAGCATGTGGATGTTTCAATGAAATCTCGGTTCTTCTTTCCAGAATAAAAGAATCTAAGGAAGATCTAACATTAGGGACGGAAGGTCTGGAAACCATTCTATCTGTAGCCACCTAAGAGCCACACGTCAACTTGTAATTTCCTGAAACTTGTTTTGTATTATTTTTTACTTTTGCAAAAGGTGGCAAGGCATCTGAATCTAGGTTGGATCAGTCCTGGAGAAGCATTCCCTCAGCCCAAGGCTGAGGGTCTCCAAAGGAAGAGCAATAAACTGGAAGTTAACCTTGTGCCACCCTGATTCCTGAAGTATGCTAGGGAAGTCCTATTGCAGGAAAATTTCACTGACACCTTGTCCCTCATCTGCTTTTTGCATTGCTGCATGCTTTTCCAAAAAGCAATCAGTTCAAGATTGTTTATATACAACTTTTTCTCAGGATGACCAAACTCCTGACACCCCGATTACCCAGAAACCCTCCCCAACCTTTCACTGATGCATCTAACAATAGTGTGAAATCTGGGTTCCTCACCTTCAGGGATCAACCAGCCAGATGTCTTTGATGGTGTGTCCACCACTCTAACATTCCCAAAAGACTTAATAGAACTGAAACTAGATGTGGGTCTGGAATGGACTTCTTGTCCCAAGTCCCAAGTAAAATTGCACTGATCTCATCCTGGGCCTCGCCAACTTGACAAACTTTCCCAGGGGTTTTATATCCCAATGGAGAAACCCATTGCTTTACTGGAAGCTGCTTTCACGGTTGAAATCCTTTGAGAAAGACAAGAAGTTGTCCATGTGACTGAAGATAAAGCCTGAAAACTGTAAGAGCCTATCCTCATTCCTAGAGAGGAGACAGACTTAGTCTGAACCAAGGATGACTTCTGGTGAGTGATCTGAATGTTCGAAGACTGGGCCAGACAATTTAAAATTTCCTTAGCTCTCAGAAACCCACTGTAAGAGTTTGGTAAAACTAACCAGTTGTCTAAGAAGAGAAGTCTCATTCCTGAAAGATATCATCAGCTACCTATGGGTGATGTAAGCCTCATACACACTTGAGGTGCTACACAGAGACCAAAGCAAGGCACCTGAACTGTTTTGAAAGTGAAAAGCTATGGAACTTGCATGACCAAGGATTTATTGGGATATGGAAATATGTCTCCTGCATATCTACTGATATTATCCAGTCATTTTGCTGAACTACTGTTAGAAACGTGCTAAATGACTCAATGAAGAACATGGGTAGATGAATCGACTCGTTCAGGTTTAACATGTCAAACACTGGGCACCAACCTATGGATGCTTTTGGAACAAGAAAAGCCAGCAATGCCTGACCCCACCACATCCCTCAAAACTGCCTCAAAGACTGAGTCCAACTACTAGAAAGAAAATTCCTAAACACTAATATTGCTAGAATGGTATCTATCCACTGAAGCTCCTGTGAAAAGGGGAGAAGTCAAAAGAGGAACATTAGAGAAGGCAGAAAGAAAAGATATGAAGAAACAAATAATAAAGGCTGAATGAATCTCAAGAAGATAGGGGAGTGAAAAACTGGGTAAGCAAATAAGATACAGAAACAGATAAGATGGGTTCAACAGCTGACTGAGTTAAATTAACAAACAGAGCAACTTACTAAGGAGACAAATACTCTTAACATTATGGTTTACTACATTAGTATCTATATTAGTGCTAATCTCACTAGATCTGACAAAGAGTGAAGTCAAAATTTGGTACAAATGACTTGCCCTTCGCAAAAGGATCCTTTGGTGAATGAGTCAAGTGAATGAGTCAAATGTTTACTGGAACATAATAATAGAAAGATGTCAGAGGGGACAAATCAACCTTGCCCTGAGAATTGACCCAGTTCCCTGGTAGCAAACTCTTCCAACTGTCTCTGGCCAATCCTTGGATTGCCTCCTTTTCTTATGTTTGAAGAATTTAAGCATAATGTCCCTTCACCAGTCCCTACACTCTTCCCTTTTACGTTGGAAGTCACACTCCTGACCCCTACAACTGGCACAAACTGCATCTATGCATCTTATAAGAAAATATCCTACCTACACAGAATCATTGCTACAAAACCTGATGATGTTACTTTCCTTCCCATTGAAGACATCCTATCAAAATGCCAAAAGTCACAATACTGTGTTAAAGTAACAGTCAAACCAGTGAAAGTATTGACAACCACATAACCATGTGGCAAGAAGAATTCTGACAAGAGCTAAAACATTCAAGGCACACTTGGTGAAGAACAAGTCATCTGGGTCAGCTAAGCAATCTTCTTCTTATATTTTGAATGCTGGCCCACTTGCCAGCAGGAACACATAGCTATCTTTAACAGTAAGAAAGATTCATCCTAAATAATATATGAGTGTGTGTCTCTTATAGCTAATCATAGATACCCCAAATAAAATAACTTACCATACTCTGTGACATGTTTCAAACATGTTTCTGAAGGACAATACAACTTAATTTTTGCATCATGGATTCCAGTGTAACAGTACTGACAGCATCCTGTGTAAAAATGAAGAAAATAATGTGTAATTTTACTTTGAAAATCAACAAATTGTGATTATTTTCAATAGATTCAGTGCTGAGTAGCTTAATCTAAAGCTTTATTTTTATAACCAGAACTATGGCAAAAAGCTTACAGGAATACTAATTTGTTTATTATTTAGTATACTATTATCATCATAATGAAAGAAGCTTACCTGTGTGAAGGATGAAGGCAATGAGCAAAAAGGTAATGGCTTTAGCATTCATGTCCCAAATTCCCACCTGTTAAAGGTAAATTTCACAAAGTTTCTTAATTACCACATTTTATGCAATAATTTACAGGTTTTTTAATATTTTTCAAATTATGTACCTGTTCAGAGTTTGGTACTACTACTTGTGTTGAATACTAACGTAATAAAAATAATACCGTAATTCAAATATACGTATGTACTATACAGTAACAATACAGTATGTACACTGTAGTTCATAAAACTTCCTCTGATGCCTTTCCCTTTTGAAGAAGGTGCCACCATTATTACGCCAGTTCCTAAGGTGAGGCCAATACTGAGCAGTTTCAATTTTGGAATACTGTACAGCTATGATTTGCTGGAAAGCTACTCCTGCAATCAACACACAAAAGGAGATTTTTTTCGAATCTCAGGCTTTTACCACATGTCCATTTACCTCCTTACATGAAATTCTTTTAGTAACCTATACTGTTGATAACCTTATGTATGGACCATCTGACTTTAGTTTCCATAATGCAGGCTCTTTGATAACACATCCATCAGACAAGTCATCCAAAAGTGAGGCACTAATGCCTTGTTCTCAAGATTACTTACATGTTAAATCCAACTGGCAAGATTAAAGAAAGAACTTGAGTAACCTTGTTGTTTCAATCAATCCTAACAATAATTCAGGATACTCTTTCCTTTTCCTCAGACCGATTGTTTTCATGTTGCTTACTCACAAGTTCATCATCAAGAAATGAAGTTGAAAAGTGTTACAAAAGTTTATAGCCTTTCCCAATGTTCCAACCTTTACTCTTTCTATTCATCCAAATCACAACCCAAAAACTTTTTCAAGAATACCTCACAAACATCAAAATCATGAGCCATTTCACAACAAAAGTTAAATTTTTCTTATCTCTGATTTCTCATGTGACGGTACAATCTTTGGTGATGATGATATTCTGCCTTCTTTCTTTGCTAAGAACTCCTTTACGTTGCATTATTTGTAACATCCACACAATATCACATGCAGGTTTAGCAAGTTATCCAAATTTAAAAATCACATAAAAAGAGGGCTGTAAGAAAAGCAAAATATCATCTGATCCACTTCTAACAATTTCATTCCACTAATATACTGAATAAACAAGTAATCTAAATATATTATCCTACTGTACTGTACTGGTATACCAAAGTTCTAATAAATCCAAAAAAATCTCCCAATCAGGGACCATCATTTGGAAAGTTCATGGACCACTTCCTGACTTCTTTTAAACCAGCCTCTTAAAAAGAGAAGGAAGAGTCAAAATCATTTAGCAGGATTCCTTCTATTTTCATTTGCAATAGACCTTTAACTGCTATCATAGCTACTCTATCTGTAAAGAGGTACACATAATACATACAACTAATCAACAGGAACCTAAAGTTCAATTAATGATTTAAACAAGTTTATCCATGAAGAATATTCGAAAAGTTCTCCATACTTTTTTTAACAGATGAAATTTTAGCTGACCTACTGTATCTTAAACTGAATCAAATCTATCCTCATTTACCCCACAAAGCCCTTCCACTTGAGAAATATGATTTCACTTACAAACACTACAAGGTATAAATATTACAGCATCAAGGGATCTTTGGTAGCTACCAAACCTACACACATTATCATCATTTCAAATATGAAATTAAATCATGAGAATGTTTTGGCCCTACAGTATTTTCCTTACAATATCACTCATCGTTTTTTTTTTTTTTTTTTTTTTTTTTTTTTTTTTTTTTTTTTTTTTTTTTTTTTTTTTTTTTTTTTTTTTTTTTTTTTTTTTTTTTTTTTATCAAATAGCTATCACTTAAGCCTTTAATAATTTCAATGCCTTTGGTAAACTTACCCACTTAAGTTCATATTCTTGTTGGAATTCTCAAAAGGTACTTATACTTTCCCCCCTGCCTTTGTAACTTCAGGCATTGATTTTGCCCATTTTAAATTGATGAAATATGATATTGTTATGTTACAATAAGTTTCATACATACTTACCTGGCAGATATATACATAGCTGGGACGACGGAGTCTTAGCTATGTATATATCTTGACAGGTAAGTTGATTGTATGAAAACTAATGTTTCACGACAGAGAATGTTATGATGCCTTCCTAATTCCAGAGGCATGAGCACATATGTGAACAGCTTGACATCACAGAAGTCCCTTCCTCCCAAACTGCAATAACTTACCATAATTCTTTTTAATACTTCACTACGAGCTTGAAATCAGCCTTGCGTAATCCTCACTACGTATATCATCCTTATCAAATCCATGATCATCATAAAAGATGCTTTTCTGACTGTATATAGAAATCAAATATAAAAATTTGGCAGGTCAGGAAACAATGGCAAGGAGAGGGTGGAAAGTAGGATGAAAGCAAGAGAATAAGAACAGAGGTACAGTAGAGTAATTCCTACAGTGCACTGTGAGATGTGCACTGATGGAACTAACCCCCTAATTGGTTTTCATCTTCAAGGTTTTTTCATCCAACTCACACTCCATAAATATTCACATAGCTAAGGCATGCCATGCAGTTTTTTGCCTTACAAAAAAGTCTTATTAAAATAACTGGTTTCTTTTTCTATAAGGATGCTTTGTCTTTTATCTTCTTCCACTAAACAATTACTTTTTAATGGAATACCTAAGTAGAATCCAAAGAATACATCATGCAAAATAAGGATTAACTTTACCATAAGTAGCTACACTAGCAAAAAAATGAATGTAGGCTACAATAATACAATCTAGAACAGGGGTTGTCAAACTATTCAACTCCACGACCCCCTTATGAAGTTTCAAATTTTCTATTTACCCCCTAGACTAGCATTTAATAATAATAATAATGAAAAAAAAACAATGTCAGATCAATTTGAGTAGTAGCTAGGTAATAGTTTAGTTACTCGTTATTCAGTATGATAAAAAAAAAGTAACACCTATACCTTGTAATCAAGAAATTACAATTAGCCTAGCTTAGCCTACCCTTGGCAATAATTTCGATTGGCCATACAAATGTGCTGTGGATCAGGAAAAATTACCCTTAAAAAATAAGCATAGCCTAGGTTTAACTGGCCCTTTATAGTAAATGTATATGGGGAAAATAAAACGAGTGCTCCCATAACTAAATAGCAGACCTGACATCGTCTTGCTGGTAACTCAAAAGCCTTCAACTCCTTGAAACATTCCAGGCTGACCAAGAGGAACTACCTATAGCTAGTGCTTCGTCAAGGTCTACCTGTGTTAAATGAGAATTGGAGTTTAATATCTTGAGGCAATTACAAATACGTCCAGGCCTACATAGAGGTCTACTAGATTTACCCTAATGTGAAAACACCTAATTTAGGTTACGAAACCCAGATATCACGTACAATTAGGTAAGTTAAAATAAAATTCAATCCATCGGTCATACTACTGTGCAAATAATTGTGTTTTCGTTATATTTACCTCACGTTTTCCGACATAATCGTAACATAACACATTGCAGTTTCAAACTTGGTGTCAAACATCTGCAATTGAAAATGACAGACCAACGTTGGGGGGGGGGGGGGGGGGGGGGGGGGGGGGGGGGGGGGGGACCCGGACACTCGAATTTTGCTATAAGGGATTTAACTTTCTTCACCATAACCTCACATTAGGAATAAAGAGTTCAACCCTAAGACTCATCACAGAAAATGAAATATACTTTGAAGGAAAACTTTCCTATTTCTTTATCCTCTAAAATCTAAATGAAATACTCATTACCTACTAAATCTCATTGTAGTAACTACAACATAGTAGTACTTACATAGCAAAATAAGCGCTATAGAATATAGCATAGCATCACAACATTTGTTAAAAATTTTATCTCTTGCGGTAAATACTATCTTAAACATAAACAATTATTAAATGTAAAATATATATATATATATATATATATATATATATATATATATATATATAAAAGGTAAGAAAGGAAGCCATGAAGGAAAGTGAAACACCGGAGTAGCTACTCCAGTATTTCACTTTCCTTCATGGCTTATACCTATATTTATGCATTTATCACGTTCCAAACTTTCGTGATTCAGTTACACACACACACACATGTGTATATATATATATATATATATATATATATATATATATATATATATATATATATATATACATATATCACGTATGCACTCATGAACCAATCTAATTTCAATTCTTACCTTGCAAAAAACTAATGAATGTAGAAATCAAGTCGGCTTTATTGAGTGCACAGAGGAACAAGTAAATAGCGCGTCGACTGTGATGTTTTAATGATTGGAAAAACCCTTCGATAAACGTTATTGATAAGGTTTAAGAGGTTTTGATATACAACGATTGCACAGTCAGTCGAACAACCAAAAAACCATGCTAGAGTTGCAACATCAGTTTTGTTAACCTAACTGGTCTTTCTTTACACCCACTTATATATATATATATATATATATATATATATATATATATATATATATATATATTCCTTCGTGGAATATATCTTTATTTATGGATTTATCACGTTCCTAACTTTAGTGATTCAGTTACATACACACACACACACACACACACACACACATATATATATATATATATATATATATATATATAATATATATATATATATATATATATCTTATTTAACTTAATTGTATTTTTATAGGATTTGGTCTGTGTATGTATACGTCTAAAATCATATTTGGTTTTTGCCTCAGCAGCTTATTATCATACTGCCTTTGATCTTTTCAAAATCAAAAACTGTTGCTCAAGTTTTGTCGGAATGTCTAAGTTCTGTGAAACGAAAATGCAGCACATGGACTTTGACCTGAGAACCTCTCAAACAATTTAAATTCACCTATATTGCGTGGAAATCATCAGTTCGAACCTTCCGAAGAATTCCTTTATCTTGTTTATTATAGCTTCACGAGATCCACCGGTGATTCTTGTCATGCCTGGCCCATTATTTCTGTCCTTGGTATGAATCCAATTAAATACTACTCTGACTAAGCTGTTCATGATACCTCTTTCGGCTGTGAACTTTGATGATCCCAACCTAAGGGATGTTCGATGCTAGAATTTGTCTGTGAAAAGGAAATACATTGTAAGGACCCTAAACGTATAAGTTCAGCATAAAATTAGATTCCGGAAAACCTGCCAAAGTAGGTCAGTTGCAGTGAGCTCAGAATTCCTCTTGTGAAGATTTTGCTCCATTAAAAGAACAATAATAGAAACTTGATCATTTTCGAGGAACATTCTGTTGGAAAATCCTGAATAGAGCTTAGTCAGCATTGGGAAAACAACCTTGATTACGTCTTGCTCAACATTCTTTCTGTTATCATTGCAAACTCGTGCTATCCTTTAAACAACTTTCTAAACAAACTGAAGGGTCGATCGTATATCTTGCTGCTGTGTTGTGGTAAATAATAATGATGTATTATATGAATGTTGATATAAATTTCAGTAGCCATAAGCTTCTGTGTTCAACATGATCTTATGTTTGTTTGTATGGTGTTTTTACGTTGCATGGAACCAGTGGTTATTCAGCAACGGGACCAACGGCTTTACGTGACTTCCGAACCACGTCGAGAGTGAACTTCTATCACCTGAAATACACATCTCTCACTCCTCAATGGAATGGCCGAGAATCGAACCCGCGAATAGTATTAAACATATACGAACCAAACATATTGCGTGGTATTGTATGCCAACCCACTATGATGTATTCTATTCATCAAATATATCTGGCTTGGTTTAAATGTTGCATTTATATGTTACATTCTGGTAACCAACATAACTAAATTTTTTTTACACTATTTCTTACAGACGTAAAAATTAATTGACGAAATATGGGCCAAGATTAGTGCTCATAGGAATACCAATTGTTTGTTTGTTTGTCTGGTGTTGTTACGTTACATGGAACCAGTGGTTATTCAGCAACAGGACCAACGGCTTTACGTGACTTCCGAACCCGTCAAGAGTGTACTCCTAGTCAGTCTGAGAATTATATTGCTGAACCTAAAACATACGTCGTATACGCAGAAAACCCTTGCAGAAGGATTGTGACTACAAAATGAATCTGAATTGTTAATAGAAATAACTATATTATAGGTGAAACGGTAACAAATACAAAGAAGGGAATGTGCTACAGAGTTGCACCAACGCGTTCATTTGCTGTAGCTTCCATACGACAGGTCAGGCAAGCATCCTGAGGAAGAGGAACGCCAAGAGGAGGAGAGGGACTGTGAAGGGCATCGCGTTTGAACTGTTGCACAGGTCAGTGTCACAAAAGCAGACAGTGGCTGGGTATCCCTCCAGTTTGATGGATGAACAGTTGCTTTGGTGTTTGATAGGATCGCAGCCATAGCTGGTACCTGCGTCTGGACCTACAGAGAAAAATTGGGAGGTAAATAATATGAGAATGACTTGCTGCGACCACAGACGTATTATTAATGGTATATTGAGATATAATTATAACCGATGACTTTTTATCTAAGAGTTCCCTTGCATTCTTTCGACTAAATGTTCAAATTCTTATGAGCAAATTTACCCGTTTATTCAGTTAGTACTGAAAGGACTCACCCTCGCTTATAACGACCTTTATACATGACGCCGAGCATTCTATTTTCCGGAGAGAGCCATCGCTTTCTGAAAAGTGGCACTGCAGGCAGTATCCTGGAAAGAAGTTATTTTAGAAACGGTTTTCTCCCAAAAGATGAAATATGTAATTTATGCCAATAAGAACAACTATGCCTCTGTGGAAACATTCATCCGGCGTCAAGTGAAAACGCGTATTATAATTATTTGTTATTTATTTATAGTTTTGTTATCAGTGTTAATTAAAGGAACCTTATCTTATACCTATGGCAAGGAGTGACGTCACGGGAAGCGATTACTGAATCTTCTAAGAAATTCGAGAATCGTCAAAGACCCCATTCCCACCATGTAGAGATCGTGAGAGAGAGAGAGAAAAAAAAACCTCGTTATAGAGAAAATTCCACTTACCAATTTGTGCGACGGAAAGCGTTACCAAAACTAAGGCACTCAACGTCGTCTTGGGAATCGCGAACCTGTTGGAAAGGTACTCGAGTTAATGAAAGATCAACGCATCCGCATCCAGTAACAAAAACGTTATATATATCAGATGCAAGTGTTTCCACTTCATTCCTGGGTCCCGCTCCACACCCTCTCTCAGTATTAACACCGGAACGTATATATTTTGCCAGGGTTGCCACCACAAATACTTCTATAATTTTTCCACGTTTGGAGTTTTGTCAGTGTTGCCAACACAACTGCTTTGGAAGTGGTTATCTGTCTCACCTGTGCCAACACAAGGATGCAAATCCTGTTAAATAAAAACTTCACGTTTTCTCAAATTACGCTTATTCACAGGCTCGCACGAAAGTGTTGTATGTATGGTCGAGTGTTTTGTTTTGTTATCCATTTAATACAACGCCGAAATACTCACATTTTTGGTTACTAGCGATGTATACGTAGATCCGAAATACAACGTCAAACGAGTTTACTTGTTATCAACACATCAGGCAGGCGAGTTCTATCTGTTGGCTCTTATCAGTGTTCGATAATGTGAACGAGGTTATCGTCGTAAGAGAATATCGTCGATTGATGGGTATTTCCATTTTTAAAGAATGATTGAGACTTGTACAGACGTTTAAATCCATTTACAGTTTGTTTTTAGAGTTAATGAGAAGTTTAGACCGGTGTTCGAAGCGCACTGTATTCGTCGTTTGCAATTTAGACTGGTCTTTCCTCCAGCCGATTCCCGCTACTGAATGACGTCACGCCTGTCTTATCCAAAGCTTTGTCTCATTTACATTTTCATTAATCATGCCGTTTTCCTGCAACTATACTTGTGATAAATGAATAGATACTAACTTTGTTTTTGCTGAAAATATCCCTCTGCCTTATTACTGTCATTCGAACACAATTTTAGCTAAAGTTTTTCTCACCCCTGACCAATTTTAGAACAACCATTTAATTTTTGCTGCATTTCTTTTTACTCAAAGTTGGTATTTATAGAATTAATTGTTTTCATAACTTTGTCTTAGAATACCACAGTTTTTCAGTTGTATGTGTGTGTGTGTGTATTTGAATTGTCTTGAAATTCAGGCTTCCAAAGGATGCGGTGTTCATTTGAAAGTTACAAAAGATAATAGAAAAGGCAGAAAAAATAAGTTACTTATTAGAAAAAAGTAAATAGATACATGAATGAATGAATTAATAGAAATAAATAGAAATAAACAAATAAATAAATAGAGAAAAATAAACAAATTATTACAATACTAGGTTAATTGTTTTATTATCATTGAACATTGACCTACCTCTACAGAAATGCTACAAGTTACGCAAGACCTTCCGTGATATTGGTCTGTGGACGTTGTCATGAGCCTCTTGGTAATCAGCAAAAGTTCCATACATTGCTGCACAATATGTCTTTGCACAAATGTCTGATCTGAACAACTCTTGCCTTTTCTAAAATCATCTTGCCTACACTTGAAGAGTTTTATCAATTTTTTTTCTACTGCCAGTATACCTAACTTATTTTTTTTTTTTTTTTTTTTTTTTAGCAATTGCTTAAGACCTGGTCGTTCGTTTTATATACTAATTACATTCTATACGAATTCGTTTCCAAGTTTTATTTCGTCTACAGCTAAAATGTGGAACAGCTTGCTCGGCGCAGTTGGTTTGTTTGTTTGGTGTTTTTACGCTGCATGGAACCAGCGGTTATTCAGCAACGGGACCAACGGCTTTACGTGACTTCCGAACCACGTCGAGAGTGAACTTCTATCACCAGAAATACACATCTCTAACTCCTCAATGGAATGCCCGAGAATCGAATTCGAGGCCACCGAGGTGGCAGGCCATGACCATACCGATCACGCCACTGAGGCGCTTTGGATTTCCTTTTGGATCCCTCTTGGGTTTAAAGTCTGTTAAAGGACGCTGTCCTTAAGGATTTCAAGAAAGAAAGAAAACTAACTGAGTATCTTAATTGTAACAACTTCAGGTTCGGTGCACCTTCCCTTCGGCCCCCAGCTGCATCCCCTTTCATTCCTTTTACTGAATACACCCATTCATATTCTCTCTTCCATCTTCCTATCCGCCATCTCCTATCACTTGTTTCTTCTTGGTGCAACTGCTTTGAGGTTTTCCTCCTGCTACACCTTTCAAGCCCTTTCACTCTCCGTTTCCCTTTCATAGGTCCCAGTGCTTGGCCCTCGGCCTAAATTCTATATTCCATCCCATTCAAACCTTCTTGAATACCTTTGCTATAACTTCCTCTGTCATCAGGCTTGGAATTCTCTTTTCACGTGGAATGAACTAGCGCCTCAGTGACGTGATCGGTATGGTCTTGGCCTGCCACCTCGGTAGCCGCGAGTTCGATTCACTGGCATTCCATTGAGGTGTGAGAGATGTGTATTTCTGGTGATAGAAGTTCACTCTCGACGTGGTTCGGAAGTCACGTAAAGCCGTTGGTGAGTAACCACTGGTTCCATGCAACGTAAAAACTATACAAATCAAACCAAACGTGGAATGAACAAGGTTGAAATTTCGTTTAGCGTTCCATTCCATTGAAACGAAACATTCTGGAAAATCTTGTTTCAGTGCTAAGGTACTGTTGTCGTCTGAGTAGGTAACGCATGACCGTTTTCAATCCTATTTAAAGCATCCTGACAAACGTAATCATATGCATCCATTAGCACAATTACGAGCTGTAGATATCTACATATGCAATATATATATATATATATATATATATATATATATATATATATATATATATATATATATATATGTATATATATATCAATAAAGGGAAGAGGACACACAAATGTACAGGCTGTCTTTATTGCGACGTTTCGTAATTATCCAATTAGTTACATCATCAGGCTGTTAAAATGAAAAATAAAATTCCTAGTAAAATTGTAAAACCAAAACTAAAAATTAAACATTCAGAAATGCAAAAGCTGAAAAATTGTTCTTTCAAAGTGTACGAAATGTACACATTAAAATTAAGGGAATTAAATTATGACCATTTCAAGCCCTGCGATGCATAGGTTTTCTTAAATATCTTTTTATATATCAACTGTATCTCCTGAAAATTTGGCACAACATGTTTTACACCTTCCGCTAATATATGGCAATATAATTAAGTACCCTGAATTAATAATTAAGGCCCTTTACTTAGCAAATTTTCAATTTCCTCAGTATTAGTTGTAAACATACGAACACCTGTCGTTGGCTTAGCCAAAGAGTTAGGAAAGAAGCCCCGCCCACTCCTCACTTTCTTACTCGATACTTATGAATGGAATAGTGTACTACCATATGTTTTATTTACGTTTTAAAATGTATACGAACTACCATTTGTTACTGATTACTTTTCATAAAGCCATTTGTATGATTCTGTTTATCATGTACCTTTCTTATTTATTTCCATGAGAATGGTGTGGCAGTGGCAACTTTAGATTATTATTGGGGATATAAATATGGAAGGAAAAAACAGATCATAGTTTATTTAAAAGTAAGGTCACTATATACATTATTCTATTATATATATCCAATAAAGTATGTACAATATATATAGAAATTTTACAGATTTTGAAGTAAATTTTTGCAGTAACCATGAAAACAGCATAGACACAAAATAAAAAACTGGTGGATAAATATATCAAAACTTATTAATTACAGGACTATATATACACACGTATACGGATATTTCAGCTCACTCCCCGTCACTGTCTAAAAACAGATCGTCCTCGTCATCAATGGCGACGTTGACAACGATTGGATCTATGCAATCCCGGACGTTGTCAGTAAGCCAGTATTCGTTCTCGAAAGCTTGACTTCGTTGGAGAGCTCATTCCCACACCTGTTTAGTGACAGCAAGCCTTGCTTCCTCCAATCTGGCCTTTAGGTCTGCCCTGGTGAAATGCCGTAACGATGAACGTACATATAGCTTCATATGCGCCCATACCTGCTCGATGGCATTGAGTTCAGGATGGGAGGGTGGAAGGCGGACGACTTCATGCTCCCACGAGCGAATGGTGTTACCCACCAGATATTGTGGCTCCGGCTTGTTTTGTTTGCAGATCTTCAGCAATTCAGGGAGTGTGGCGTGTGATAAATAGGGTATGCCTCGATTTTCCAGCCATTTTATTAAGTCATCCTTTTTAGTTGCAGATGTGGGACAATAACTATCCTCTGTTAACATATTATGGTATGGTGCATTATCTATTACCAGGACAGACGGCTCAGGAAGGGATGGTAAAAGTGATCTTGTCAGCCATTGGAGGAACAATTTCCCATTCATCTCTCCGTGGTAGTCCCCACTGGTGTTTTTTGCCGGGAAACAGAGAAAAGAATTCTCAACGAATCAACTCGATGAGCCCGCAGGCGCAGCAACCACTACAAATCGTTCGCCTTCTCCCGGAGGCACTTGACGGCTGTATGTATAGCTGGTAATTGGCTGAGCACTGTCTACCCATTCCTTGCTGTCCGCGAGGACAATGCTGCAACATGATTGCCATAGCAGAAATAGTTGTATATATATATATATATATATATATATATATATATATATCATATATATATATATTGTCGAGGAATGCTGTGCTGCCATCTCTTGTTTATATTTTCACTCCATGGACTAAAGAAGTTATTTCTTTTTTTGGCTGTCCTTGTTTTTGTCGAGGAATGCTGTGCTGCCATCTCTTGTGTATCTTTTCACTCCATGGACTAAAGAAGTTATTTGTTTATTTGGTTGTCCTTGTTTGATTTTGTTTTCTTAACATGGAGAGTCCCCGGCATTTCTCTGATCACTACCTGACACCTAGCCACCCGTAACAGTAAGTACTGAAAAGACTCCTTTATATAAATTGTTCTATGTATTAGTGTCTTATATAATGTCGTGTGTTAAAGTGATTCAGTGTTTATAAGTGTATACTGTGTAACTAATTAAGATTGTTTGTGTATTGGAAATGTCATATGTTAACCTGTGAGTGTTGAAAGTTATAGAGTATAACAGTTTTACTTCATTGTGCATTTTCTGCATTCAAGAACATAATTATATTATATAGTGTTATATAGCTGTAAATGTTTATATTTTGCAGAACTCCTTAGACCTTGGTCAGTCTTCTCCATTCTTGATCCTAGACTCTAGACTCTTGGTCCTTGGATCTTATTTCATCTTAAGACGCTCCTGATTCTTCGTCAGATTGTAATCACGTGCAGTACTTTTCCTGATCCTGATTATACTCGCAAGATCTTCATTAGACCTTTATATTATTATAGAAGTTCCTGGTGTTATACATGAAGTTTGTTAATTTGTATGTTCAGTTTGTAAATATTTTAAGTTAATCGATTTTTCATGTTATACCTTTATATTAAAAATTAAACAAGGAAACTTAAAATTGAACAATCATATATATTTTTAAAAGAACCAGAGTTCATGGAATATTGAATATATAAAAACCATAACTCGACAATTGGCGCAGTGAGTAGGATGATTTGTTCATGAATTTAATGTTTTCTGTTTTCTATTTGATTTTGTACCAGGAATTGATGAGAGAAGTGTCTGACTTGGACCCCAGGTGTGTGTTGGTTTCAAATTGAGTCTTGTTTATCTTCCCTTTTTGATTCTATGGAAGTAAGGTAAGACCTTGAAATTGTTAAAAAGGAGTTTGTTTATGATATTTAATTTTTGGCTGGTGGTATGTCGCTGTCCTGTTGTTGACTTAAAATTTTTTTTAAGTTTTGCAATGCGTTTTTGTATAGAGCGTTAATTAGATGTTAAGTATCTTGATTATATGCTTACAATAACTTTTGCATTCTTATTAGTATACGGGCATTAATTAGTTTGAGTATCTGATTAAATGCTTAATTTTTGTGTGCATTCTTAAACTTATATAAAGTTTGCGCGAGTTGTTTACAGCAATACATTATGAATTAGTTTTGTGATTCAGTGTTTGCTAACAATGTAACTGCGTTATTGTTATAATGGGCTTGCTTTAAGTGACTTGTTCTTAGCAGTCTGTTAAATAATTTATGCGTGGGTCAAAGTTTTAACTTCGCATTCATTAGGTGGTGTTTACATTTTGCGATGTTTGATTACTCACGTAGTGTAATTTTCTAGTTGTCGTTCACTTGTTTTCAAGGTAATGTTACTTGGATGTATTTTGTACGTTTAGTTATCATGTACTGATTTTTAATTTTCATTATGGATGTTAAACCGTTAATTGACAGTGCAATTAAACAAGGCCTTACTGGTACTCAAATTGATGAATTTGTACAGAAACAGTTAAAGCTTCAGATAGAATATGACTAGGTCAGAAAGAAAGCAGACTAAAGAGAAGAAAGAGTCGCAAAGCGTGAGTTAGATAAACTAGAGTGAGAGTAGACGAGGAGAGAGAGAAAGAAAACATGAATTAGAGTTACTTAAATTGAAATCTAGTCCTGATTACACTCCAGATCATAATCCCATTGTTGATCCCTTAAGGTCTTCTTTGCCTAAAATTCCACCATTTGACGAGACCGTAGATGAAATAGACTTGTACATAGATTGCTTTGAGAGATTAGCGAAATTTTACAAATGGAAAGAAGAAAATTATTTAATGTTATTGGGAACTCTATTGCGTGGTAGAGCTTTGAAAGTTTATTGTAGCTTGTCCAGCGATATTGTCAATAATTTTGTTGCACTTAAGAAAGCTCTGCTTAAAGCTTTTCACATTAATTCTAATGTATATCGAAGGAAGTTTAGAGATTCTATTATTGATACTGACGAAAGTTTTGTACAGTTCAATTGAAATTGGGACAATATTTTGATAAGTGTTGGAACTAGCAAATGTAGAGAAAAATAATATGAATCTGTTAAGAGATTTTATGATTTTTGATCAAATGTTATCTAGTTGTTCTAATGATCTTCGTTCATTTTTGCTAGAACAGTCATTTCAGAATTCGTGTGAACTTGCTGAGAGTGCAGATAGATATCTAGTTGCTCATGGTATGAAGAAATGCCGTAAGAGTAATGATAAAATTCACTCTAAACCTCATGCTAAACCTCTTGCTGATAAAAATTCAATTTCTCCTAAAGTTTCGAATTCGGTAACTACATCTGATTCTAATGTTAAATGTCATCATTGTGGTGAAGTTGGTCATATTCGTCCTAATTGCTCTGTGTACAAATTAAATAAGAAATCTGATAAAGTAGTGCCCTAAAATAGGTGTAGTACTTGGCCGTGAAGAAAAATTGCACAATTGTGTAACTGATACGATGGAAAGAATTTTGATCAGTCAGTTGAGATAGTTTTTGATACTGGGTGCAATACCGTGGTTGTTAGATACATTAGTACCTTTAAATTACCCTCGTGGCAGGAAAGTGAAAGTTTGACTATCTTGGTAGACCTTTGTACCTAAATACAGTGCATACAATTGTTGAGTCTAAATTCTTTTCTGGTGAAGTTAAAGCTATTGTTGCCCCCATACGTTGCGCAGATGTCATTATGGTCTTATACCTGGACTTAAAACATAATGTTGATGCAGGTTTAAGTAATTCACGGTGATGAGTTTGCTTCTGATTTTAACGTTAACGTTAATGTTGTAACGAGAGCAAAAGCTAAGTGTAAAGTAAATGAACGTCCTATGTCCTAGTAATCTTTAATCTTCGGATAAGGAATATGGTCTTATTCTGATGAATTTAGGAAGTATCAAAATGAATGTCCTTCACTTGCTAGTATTCGTAAGTTGCTTGATAACTAAGAAAGTGTAACCTTAAAATGTCGGACAGTAAAGTACGTAAATATTGGAGGTTTAATATATCGGAAGTGCATTGAAAGTAGTAAACTGAAGATGTGGGAAAAATTACAGTTTAATTGTGCCAGTTCAGTACCGTAATATAATCAAGTTAGCACATGAATCTTTATTGGCGGGACACTTTTTCATCTCTTAAGACTATAGATAAGATCATGCAGAAATTCTATTGGCCGAGTGGCAAGCTTAGATATAAATATTCTGTAAATCTTGTCATTAGTGTTAAAAGTTCAGGCCAGTGAAACCAAAGAAAGTACCTTTAGTGCCAATGCCCATTGTGAATGAACCTTTTTCACGTATTGCTATTTATCTAATTGGTCCTATCACTCTTTCTACTAAGAAAGGTCATAAGTATATTCTTACGGTGATAGATATGGCTACTCGATATCCCGAAGCAGTTTTTGCTTTACGCAATATTGATACAGTTTCTGTAGCAGAGGCATTAATGGAGATATTTTGTAGAGTTGGTATACCCAAAGAAATCCTTAGTGATCGTGGCACTCAATTCAAGTCTGATCTTATGTCTGAAATTAATAAACTATTATGTATCAAAGCCATTTACACAAGTCCTTATCATGCATCTTGTAACGGAATGGTTGAACGTATGAATGGAACTTTGAAAATATGCTAAGGAAAATTTGTATTGATAATCCGAATGAATGGGATAAATATTAATGTTGCATTATTTGCATATCGTGAAATTCCAAATGATAGTTTAAAGTTCAGTCCTTTTGAATTGCTGTACGGTCCGAAAGTAAGAGGTCCATTATCTATTTTGCATGAATTGGTGTCTAATAACAGTATTGATGGAGAATTAACTACTAGTTAATCAGTACATAATTAACCTTAAGATAAATTGCTGAGCATGGCTGAAGTTGCAGTAAATAATGCCAAGGTTAGTGCCAAGAAATATAAAGTATTTTGATAAGAAAACCTCCTCTAGGAAATTCAAGGTTAATGATGAAGTTTTGGTTATGCTTCCAAATAGTTCAAATAAATTCCTTATGCAATGGAAAGGTCCATACGTAAGCACTGAGTTCATTCTAATGGTGTTGATTACTATGTCAAAGTAGGAAGTAAGTTAAAGTTATATCATGCAAATATGCTTAAAACTTATCATAGAAGAACTAAGATTAGTGTAATTCAACAAGAAGTAAATGATCTTGAAAATTCATCAAATTTGTTTTCAGCTCTTCAAGCTGAAGTACAGCCTGTTATTGCCGTTACTGACGATAATTGTTGTGAATTGCCATCAAAAGATGAAAACTCTGGTAATTATAACTTTTGTGAATCTTTTTCACCTGATAAAATTAATGATCTTAAATGTTTATTGAAGTCATTTACAGACGTCATGAGTGATACTCCTGGTCGTACTAAGACTATTTCTCATAATGTAAAATTACAGTGATGAACCAATCAGAGCTAAGAACTACCCAATTCCTTTAAGTTTGCTCGATGAATTTAATAAGGAGGTAGATAGAATAATTGATATGGATATTATTCGACCTTCAACTTCTGACTATTGTTCACCTGTTATTGTACGAAAACCTAATGGAAGTATAAGTTTGTGTTGATTTTAGAACTCTTAATAAATATTCAGAATTTGATGCAGAACAGATGCCTAGTATAAATGACTATTTACATAAAATGAATGGCGCTAAATATTTTACTGAATTAGACCTGTGTAAGGGGTACTGGCAGGTTCCATTAGATCCTAGAGCTATGAAATATACAGCTTTTTCTACTAAGTATGGGTTAATGGAAATTATAAGTGATGCCATTTGGTCTTAAAACCGCGTGTGCAACATTCGTAAGATTGATGAGACAAGTATTGTCAGTATTGTCAGGGTTATCAAATGTATCTTGTTATTTTGATAACATTATTTTCAGTAAATCCTGGAGTGATCATCTTAATCATATTAAAATAGTTATTTCAAGAGTTCGTGACCATGGCCTAACAGCTGGTCCTGATAAATGTTTCTTCGCATTCAGTGAAATAAAGTATCTTGGGTTATAAAACTAGGAAATAAATGTTTATCGCCTATTAAATCCAGAGTAGATTATATTGTTAATAGGCCTGTTCCAACAACAAAGAAGGACTTGCGTTCATTTATGGGAACATTAGGGTATTACAATAGATTTATTCCAAACTTTTCTATTTTGGCTGCCCCGATTAATGATTTATTGAAGAAAAACTGTAGTAATCAAATTGTCTGATAATAAACTTAAATGTTTCAATGATCTTAAAGCTTATCTTTTAAAATCTATCTTTATGTTGCCTGATGTAGAAGAAAAGTTTTATTTGCGAACAGATGCGTCGTATCATGGTTTGGGTGCTGTTATATTGCAGGATCATGATGGTATGTTTAAACCTGTTTGCTTTGCAGGTAGGAAATTAAATAAATCTGAATTGAATTACTCTACTATTGAGAGAACGTTTTGCAATTGTTTGGGGAAAAGAAAGATTTAAAGAATTTTTGTATGGTAAAGAATTTGTTCTTCAAACAGATCATGCACCTCTTAAGTATCTTAGCAGTATGAAAAATAAGAATGACCGCCTTATGCGTTGGGCTTTAAGTTTGCAACCATATTCTTTCTTTATTGAGTACATAAGAGGGTCTGATGATGTGTGTTCAGATATGATCAGTAGGTGCATATAGTTTTTTGTTTTAAGCATGTCGTTCAAACTTAGTAGGGGGGTTTGTCGAGGAATGCTGTGCTGCCATCTCTTGTGTATCTTTTCACTCCATGGACTAAAGTTATTTGTTTATTTGGTTGTCCTTGTTTGATTTTGTTTTCATAACATGGAGAGTCCCCGGCATTTCTCTGATCACTACCTGACACCTAGCCACCCGTAACAGTAAGTACTGAAAAGACTCCTTTATATAAATTGTTCTATGTATTAGTGTCTTATATAATGTCTTGTGTTAAAGTGATTCAGTGTTTATAAGTGTACTACTGTATCTAATGGAGATTGTTTGTGTATTGGAAATGTCGTATGTTACCTGTGAGTGTTGAAAGTTTATAGAGTATAACAAGGTTTTACTTCATTGTGCATTTTCTGCACTAAAGAATAATTATATTATATTGTGTTATATAGCTGTAAATGTTTATATTTTGCAGAACTCCTTAGACCTTGGTCAGTCTTCTCCATTCTTGATCCTAGACTCTAGACTCTTGGTCCTTGGTCCTTGGATCTTATTTCATCTTAAGACGCTCCTGATTCTTCGTCAGATTGTAATCACGTGCAGTACTTTTCCTGATCCTGATTATACTCTCAAGATCTTCATTAGACCTTTATATTATTATTGAAGTTCCTGGTGTTATACATGAAGTTTGTTAATTTTGTATGGTTCAGTTTGTAAATATATTTTAAGTTAATAGAATTTTTCATGTTATACCTTTATATTAAAAATTAAACAAGGAAACTTAAAATTGAACAATCATATATTTTTAAAGAACCAGAGTCATGAATCAGATATTGAATATATAAAAACCATAACTAGACTATAATATATATATTACATATATTATCCCTTAATCATTGTGCCGCTAAAGTACTATATATATATCTATGGCAGTCATGTAAAATATGCCTGATTGGTGAATGTCAGTAACTCTGAATAAACATTCAAGCAGTAAAAATTATTTTTTGTATCTTTAATCAAAATTTAAAATTTTCGTTTCCATTAAATAAACGAAGACAGTCTTTCACTTGCTAATTCTCATACTATAAGATTTACTTGCTATTTCCCTAACTATAAAATCATTGTGGTGCTCTCACGGTTATCCTGGCTAATTCCCAAACTATAAAATCCATTGTGGTGCTCTCACAGTTATATAGATCTATATAGATATATATAGATATAAAGAAAATGTTGGAAGAGTATTTAAAATTCGGCGGCTAGGCCTACGAAGAGTTGTGCTTGCGAGGACAATTTTGACTGCTTCGGGAGATCACTTTCAAGTCCTCATGAGAGCAAGGCCAATTGAATATAATTCTATTGGCCTTGCATCAGAGAGCACAGAGGCTGCTAGCAGCTGCCCGCGAGCAACCAGGTTGGGAATGCGTGCATCACATCATAAGCCCGACCAGAAGGAACAGCATAAGGAACGGAAGAGTCAGCGTTGCCACATTGGAGCTATTGCAGAGCCTTGTGTTGCAATAGCATTCGATGATTTCCCCTGATATTGTTGGCGTAGTAATACAGGTATCGTTTCTCTTCGGAGATGCACAGCCCCTTACCACCTCTGTTTCTTCGCCTACAATGGAGATATAAAAGTGAGGAGGAACTGGTAAATAAATGTGGATATATAAATAGATAACTTGAGGTCATTAGCGGATCCAGAAAAAATTCTTGGGGTGTGGGCACCAATTTTCATATTATACATGCATACATACATACATACATACTATATGTGCAGACATCATGTGTATATAATATAATATATTTAGGGCTTGTTGCCTTGTATGATAAGGCGCCCTATGAGGTAATGTTAGACTTGCGATAATCTTACGCTAAGTCTGTTGGTATTGCACTTCCATCTTCAATGGAGTGTCTTGGGGTTTGTAGATCACTTACGAAGTCGGGATTATCTTCTTGTTTATGACGATGTGTTAAACTCATGATGATTCGGTGAGGAGGTTCTTGTAGAAAACACTAAGTATAAAAATATATATATATTCGTAGTTTACATGGTGAAGATCAGGTATGATTGTACAAGTCTTCTAATAACGATAGCTTAATCGCTTCTGCCAATGATGATGGCTACTTCTGTTCTCTCTACATGATAAGCTTAGGTAGAGAGATAAAAGTCTTCTAATGACGATAGCTAACTCTATTCTGCTCGTCTACCATCTGTTACAAGTTATGAAGGAAGCAGATAGTAGCTCGAACATATGAACATACAATCAGATGACATAGTTTTACATACGAACACACAATCAAATGAGACACGCTACAGATCACGTAGGCCGTTTGAATTATAGGTCGCGGTAGTTGTCTCAAGCAGGAAGCTTGGACTAAAGTTTTATAAACAATTGAATGACTACAGGTGACGGCATGTTATCTTAGCCTACTTTTATTGTATACGTCATCTTTAGCGTCTCTAGTCTGATCACATTCCTGCAAGCAATCTGGTTGACCTCTCTAGTTTTAGTCTTTTATATATATGGACTAACATTCCATATTTTATTATGTAAACACTTACATATATATGTGTGTATTTCTCATATATCTTACAGGTATGAATTGATGTGTTAGTGAATTAAGGCCTGTCCACACGATCGGGCCTGATCGGCGGACTTCCCCTCTAACGGGCACACTTGATGGGCAAACCGTCAAATTGCCCGATGGGTCTTGTAGCAAAATCACCACGGTTGTGCCGATGGCGTTTTACTTCGACCCTGCCAGACGTATGTTAACCATATACATTTCTTTTACCGAGCCATTTGCTTTGCACCATATTCTCTTCTTTTTCCCCATTTTCGTCACACACAAAGCAATTATCATGCTACGCTATCTTCTTCTTTGGGGTAAGCACCATGTTTATCGTACCGCACTGAACACACTACTGGCATCGTCGGGCACGCCCACCTCTCCATCGCCTCACCTGTGGACAACATTCATGGGTAAGCCCGCCAGAATTTGCCCGTGAACCCCGGAGCACGCCGATCAGGCCCGCTCGTGTGGACAGGCCTTTACATACTGTGTCAGCTGCTCTTGCTTGGAGACAGAGAGCACTGTAGAGACAGCCTTCTTGAATGAAGGAATCTGATGCGTATGCGTTTTAAGCTGGTGGCTGTCCGTACTGTTGCCACAGGTGGTTTTGAGGCATGTTGGGTATGTACATTAGTTTGTACGTTTATCATAGGTCTGACTGATCAAGGCAATTGAGGGAAAGACTCATTTCTTTGTGATAGGAAGAAAGACGGTTGAGGGAACGCCAAGTGTCGGGAGAAAACCCCCATCTCAAGGTATGGCACATATTTTAAATGACTTCGTAACAGTTTGCCTTTGAAAAGAGAGGAGTGTGAAGTGTATCCCTTTACTTAATACTGTGTTATAAGAAATGTAATTAATATATCTTTATTACAGATGGGCTCTATACCATGATACTAGAGACGGGATTCTCTAACTTGACTAATACAATGTAACAATTGACATTTTGAGTCTAGGAGTGATTACTTAGACTAAACCAGGAGAGTGGAATGATAACTTATAGTTTTCTTTGTGGGGCATACTTGGGTTTTTATCACTGACTTATTAATCATTTTGTTCTATTTTATGACATCTGCTTTGGGTAATAAATACAGTAAGTCCTCGGGTTACGCCGGTCTCGACTTACGATGTTTCGTGGTTACGAACGCGCCCCCATAAAAATATAAAAAATAATATTTTGCGTCGTTCCGTCTTACGCGGTTTAGCGTCGTAAGCAACGTAAACAAACGCGAACTAGTTCCGGGCGCACGGCGGAAGAATACGCTTTGTGGGGGAGAGACGGCGTCGCTTCGCTACGCTCATTTCTCGCCCATACGCCATTTTGGTTTGTTTACACTGCCTCCTCTCTCTCCCTCGTGTTGTATCGTTTTTGTAACTTTTTGCTCTTTGTTATGGCTCCCAAGCGCAAGGCAGACTCTTCTGATGGTAGTGCATCGAAGAAAAGAAAGGCCATCACCATGGAAATTAAAGTGGACATTACAAAGCGATCTGAGAAGGGAGAAACGCCAACAAACATTGGCCGCTCGCTTGGCCTTAGCCGTTCGACCGTTGCTACCATTATCAAAGATAAAGAGCGCATCGTTGAACATGTGAAAGGATCTGCTCCTATGAAAGCGACAGTGATAACTAAGCAGTGTAGTGGTCTAATAATTGAAATGGAAAGGTTATTGGTGCTTTGGTTGGAAGACCAAAATCAACGGCGTATCCCAGTCAGCCTTATGGTGATTCAGGAGAAGGCGAAAAGATGTTTTTTTGAAGAGTTGAAAAAAGAAAAGGGGGAGGGAAGTGAAAGTGAAGAGTTTTGTGGCTAGTAGGGGTTTGGTTTATGCGCTTTAACGGCTCGGGCCAATTACCATAACCTTAAAGTGCAAGGTGAAGCTGCTAGTGGGGATGAGAAAGCAGCGAGTGAATTTCCTAAAGCGTTGTCTGAGATAATTAAGGAGGGGGGTTATTCTGCTCAGCAAGTGTTTAACGTAGACGAGACAGGTTTGTTTTGGAAACGTATGCCTAACCGCACTTACATCGCCAAGGAGGAGAAGTCATCACCCGGTCATAAAGCCAGCAAGGAGAGGCTAACTTTACTTCTTGGGGGTAATGCTGCTGGCGACTTCAAACTGAAGCCCTTGTTGGTGTATCAGGCTGAAAATCCAAGGGCACTCAAGGGCATTTGGAAGGGTCAACTACCAGTAATTTGGAAGTCCAACAAGAAGGCATGGGTGACACTTGCAGTGTTTGAGGACTGGTTCGTAACCATTTTGTTCCAAGTGTGGAGCGGTATTGCGCCTCCAAGGGTATCCCCTTTAAGGTGTTGCTAGTGCTGGACAATGCCCCTGGACACCCTGCCCAGCTGGGAGACTTCAACCCTAATGTCAAGGTGGTTTACCTTCCACCTAATACCACGGCCCTTTTACAGCCTATGGACCAAGGAGTGATTGCTTCGTTCAAGGCCTACTACCTACGAAGGACAATTGCTATGGCTTTACAGGCAACTGAACCAAGAAGGACTTGACTCTGAAGGACTTTTGGAAATCCTACAACATCCTTGATGCTGTAAAGAACATTGCTAATTCCTGGGAGGAGGTTAAGCAAACAAACATGAATGGTGTCTGGAAGAAAATTTGTCCTCAATTTGTGAATGATTTCCATGGGTTTGAGGACACAGTTCAGCTAGTTGTCAAGAACGTTGTTGCCCTGAGTAAGGAAATCAATTTGGAGATGGAGGTTGATGATGTTACAGAGCTGCTGGAGTCTCATGGCGAGGAGTTATCTGCTGAGGACCTGATACAACTGGAGAAGCAGATGATAGAGGAAGAAGAAGAAGCACCCACCCCAGAGCCTAAGGCTTTCACAAGGCAGGACTTGACAAGAGGTTTTGCGGAGTTGCAGCAAGCGTTGTCAACTTTTGAGGCTCAGGATCCCAACTTGGACAGGTTCACTAGGGTTTCCAGAGGCGTCATGGATTTGATGCAGTGTTACAAGGAGATCTTGGATGAAAAGAGGTCGCTCTCTGTTTCAGACTAACCTGGAGCAGTATTTTAAGAAGGTAGAGAGGCCTGCAGGAGATCCTGTACCCTCTACCTCAGCTGCCTCTGCTAATCCAGACTCGCCTGCCCCACAATCTCCAGCACCTTCTGAATGTTCTGCTGACCCAGACTCACCTGCCCCAGTATCTCCAGCACCTTCTGTAGGTTCTGCCTCACCTAAAGACTCACCTGCCCCAACATCTCCAGTAGTATGTTTCTGCCTCACCTCAAGAATACACCTGCCTCAGCATCTCCAGTAGTATGTTCTGCCTCACCTCAAGAATCACCTGCCTCAGCATCTCCCAGTAGTATGTTCTGCCTCACCTCAAGAACTCACCTGCCTCAGCATCTCCAGCAAACTTGTTTTTTTCTGGAGGTTCTTTTTCTCTTTCACTAACCTCCCCCAGTCTCTCCAGCACCGCAGCTTCCTCTCCAGTGTGCAAGCCAATCAAATTAATAAAGGTAAGGAATTGTTCTCTCGTTGTTATTGATAGGTATTTACATTAAATCATGTGGTATTTTTTTCAATGTTCCGACTTACGCTGAAAATCGTGTTACGACGCATCTTAAGAACGGATCAACGTCGTAACTCGAGGACCCCCTAGTATATTTTTTTTTTGTATTTGTGAGCTTAATAGCCTAGTGACATGCTTGCAGATAGAGGGCGCCTGCTGCCACAGGTAAGAGTTGTTAATTTGTGTAGTTTTGTCAAAAGGGGGGGTTTTTATATATAATATATATATATATATGATATATATATATATATATTATATATAGTATATATATTCTTATTTTATGTTATTATATTATCTAAGACTTCAATATTATATTATTATTTTTCATGGGGGGTCGGGGGCACGTTCCAAAGGTGGGCCCCCCTCCATCCACTAGTGCGAGGCATTGATCTCCAAGGGGTGAAGGAAGTCAGGGTATGACAATGGAAGAGTAATTTCTGAATGTAAGATCAGTGGGACGCTATTATTATTCCCAGGCATCTTTTCACAAATTACGATTTCCTGGTAATGGAAAAATACCCAAAGAGTCAACAGGTGAGGGTGATGACCTTGAAATGATTATGACACAAGAGGGGGAGAGAGGGGGTGGGAAGTAGCGGTTCTGTGCATTTTCTGGTGACAGATTACATGAACTTATGTCAATAAATCATGACACACTGTAGAGAGAGAGAGAGAGAGAGAGAGAGAAACATGTCTGATATGACAGTAAATTACGTCTTAGTGCAGATCTTTTTACATAATTCCGTTCTAGGATAATATGAGTTTATTCTATAAAAAAAAAAAAATTAGCCGTTTCCTATTTCATTTAGGTACCAAAAAAATTCGTGAAATTTTGACAATTTTTTTTAGCCAAAAAAACATACCGCTTTTTTCTCTTTTCTGATTTTGACATCTATGGGTCCTACACCTTTTCTGGCAGTCAATTATTGTAAATAGTAGTTTTATGAAGGATTCCCTCAGTTTTTGTGTATATAGCGTATTTTGTATATTTTGTAAATATTTTCGTAAATTATTTTTTGTATATATTTATTTTTTTAATATATTTGTAATAAATATTTAGTTTATAGATGGGTATGATTTATCTTCTCAGTAGTGTTCGGCAATGGCGAAATTAATTTTAGAAATTAAAATGTACAGCATAGCTACAGTTTTTGAATTTTCACACACATATATACACAGTAGTAGTTGTAATTGTTTTTGTCGTACAATTATTGTTGTTGAAATAATCACTAACTAAGCAAACTTTTGCCACTAAGAATGATTTATTGAAAGAAAACAATTATTCTCTCCTTAAATCCGCCACTTACGTCACACACACACAGAGATAGAGAGAGAGAGAGAGAGATAGAGCAGTGACATGAAAGACAGATTACAACACCACATTCATTGATGGTTACCCAAACTAGAAATACGCTCTACATTTAGTCGTCCACATCAACAAGTCAGTAAGGAATTAGTTTACATCCCAGAAAACTTACCAGTGATTGTGCATCTCTTATAGCAAGATCCTCCGCACTCTAATCGTAAGCTACCTTGTGTGTGACATAATAACCGACTGGATCCTGGAAAGAATGAGAGGCACTATTTACAGTTCGCTACATTCCAGCAGAGTTGATTTCTGAAATAAAGAACGCAATGATAAGTGTATGTTTAATTGTGTGTTTATGTGTGTGTGTTGATGCGTTTGTCTTGTCTTTGTATTCATATATCTCATAATAATCAATAACACATGGACCCCCTTTTAATTGTTTACCAGTCCCCCTTAGGGTAATGTGTTACGAGTGATCATGTTACATGGATATCATGTCCTCCCCTTTATATGCTGTGACTCAATATGATGATTGAATTTTGATAATATCCTTGTGCTAATAATTCATGCCATGGTGGTCAATATGTCGTCAGTCTGATCTGTTTCCCACAAGGAACGTTCGTTTGTTTGCATGGTGTTTTTACGTTGCATGGAACCAGTGGTTATTCAGCAACGGGACCAACGGCTTTGCGTGACTTCCGAACCACGTCGAGAGTGAACTTCTATCACCAGTAATACACATCTCTCACCCCTCAGTAGAATGCCCGAGGATCGAACTCTCGGCCACCGAGGTAGTACGCCAACACCATACCGACCACGCCACTGAGGCGCTCTCACAAGGAAGGGATATGGGCATCTTCCTCTTAAACTTAAAGGGAGCAAAAGCTAGGGAGGAGTAGTTCATGAAATCTCCGGATGTGTCGATACCACCAAAGAATTTCCCCGCCTGCACTTCACTCTCATTTTACGAGCCATTATCCAGAATTCTCTGGGTGAGACGTAGAAATCAGAACGATTTTTTTTTTGGTTTGCAGAAGAAACTTGCCTCCCTCGAAAAATTGAATTCTTCTATGATTCATTGAATTTGTTTTTTGTGATGGTAGTATTAAAACTCACCACATTCATTTACATTCATAAACTTTAGGTAGTGGTGGTACCCACAGTTCTTCGTGAGAAATTTGAAGTGCAATGTCACCAACATTTTTGTTTAAGAAACACTGGAAATATATTAGCTATCCATTATGTTCATCGCCAATAACCAGATTTCTTGTGAAGGTTTGTATTTATTAAGAAAAATAAAACTCAGGTCATTCATGATGCAGTTGCATAAGCAATCGAACAAAGTTCTGCACTTAATGTTACTTATTTCAATGTAGCGTAAGTGCTATTTTATTGTTAGATCTTGATTTCTCTCTATTTGACGGAATCCTGTGGAATGATATGCCTTTTGGACACTTGCCAGAAGTATTGGCACAACCAAACGCCATACAAGTTGGCACAATTGACCCTATTTGAATGACAATTGACCTTAAAAACGAGGACAATACCGAGGACGAATACTGTACTATACGCGTGCTTCGCTGCTTTTGTGAGGCGACCAGGGACAGTCACCGCGCCGCGCCACTACGACGTCATCGGTACTAATCCGCCAGATGGCAACATAGTCGAATCCTGGAGAAATGGCGCTCTCCATTGAAGTACCTCGGCGCTAATTTGAAATTAAATTGTAAAATCATGAGATTACGTATAGATTCGAGCAATGGCTCATTTTTTAAGCTTATTAAAAGGTGTATTCGACGAAATTTAATGGCTACAAACCAGAAGTTCCTCTTTAACTAAGAAGGACCCAGAAGACTTCACTCACCTAGGTGGACAACAGGGAGAACAGAAAGTGTTACCAGAACGACGGCTAGTAATTTCATCTTGGGGGAAGGACCTGAAAGAAAAAGGCTAAATTAATGAAGAATAAGAACCACATTATAAAAGATTTAAAATATGGTATTGCCCGAGGTAATCGTCCTTAAGATTACTACTTTAATCACGAGTTAAAAAAAATCTTCAGAGACGGACTTATTAAATGAATGAAATTCGTTTAGTTTTTACAAAGGAAAGGAAATGAACTTCCTAATGCTTGTTAAAAAATCACAGCAATACTGGAAGACTCGAAATCCCTCTCACAAGCACAAGGACACACACGGAGACACAAACACATTATCAAGTACACCTTGTAAATCTTGTAGTCCTCCGCTGAATCCAAGTCTGTCAAGTTTCTATCGTTACCCCAGTGATCTCCAGCCACTTTTCTTTATCAAATCTGTAAGAAGGACAACAGCCAAGGCGACATAACGTTACCCTACAGCACACCCGACTCGTTTACTGCAGATTCACTCGACAAGACCCCAACATCAGCATCAACCTTAGTCACTTCATTGTTTTTTTTTTTCTTTCTTTTACGTAAATACAGCGGTAACGCAAGAAATTTTACAGTATTAGCCTGCTGGCGCTGTCAGAAGCATTCTCGTTATCAACAAAGGGCATCAGTAGGGGATGTAAGAATTCCATAGGCTGCTGCGCTCGCACAAAAATTCGATCGGTGCACTGACTTGTTATTCTCCAAACATTTTGTCAACTTCTCTCTCCAGCCTTTTGAGAACATGGACACATTACTTGTCACAACCGACGTAAAGCGTAATGCGTCTACAGTTATTACAATTCAGTCGAGTCGCCTTTCCTTGACTTCCAGTTCCCGATCTTCGGGCTTTGTTTCCTCAGTCCATATTTTGTGAAAGAGTAGAGTTGGTCTATGACGTCATTTCTTGGACAATTAAAATCATCGCTACTCACTTGTTGAGATGTTCCGCGAAGCGAGGTTTTGATGACTGTTTAGATCAGTAGCTAACAGACCTCTACAGACTGCTGGCCAGAGCCACTTGTACGTAGGTCTGTGTCAGCCTTATCGGGAAAGCAGAGGGCTGATTGCAACTGTTCTACGCAGTTGCAAATCGATGACGACGAAGCATGATACAAGCTGAACGCATGCGCTTGTTTTGAACGTTTGCTCTCGGTTCTAATGACTTACCTGTGCTCAACCATTTTTCTCTAAAGGTTATTTCTGCCGTTCACGATTTTGTCTCAGTTTTTGGGGGGATTCACAGTCTTCCTCCTGCCAAGAGGATTGTCCATCGCTTCCTGTTGGGTTAAGGCTCACAGTTTCTTTTTATTTTCTTTAGGTGCGGACTAGGTGAGGCAACCAAGTTCCCCTTGCCGTCGGCCTCTTCTCTAAAAAGAACAAGTTTCATCCTCGCGATGATTCATATATCACGTCATATTTAGATTATACCCTTTTGCCGTGAAGTTCTCGCTAGGCTGGAGTTTACTTCTATATGAAGTTGTTTTCAAGACATAAAGCGCCTTACGTTGAAACTAAGCCGTCTGAATATTCGAGGTTATATGCACCTGATGCTGTTCAGCCCGAAGACAAAACAGCCTTTTGTCGGTCCACCTCAAATTCTTTCAGATTCTTCATTAACATACTTGAACATTTATTAGTTTTTTTTTTTTTTGGCTACCTTTGCGAATGTGTTAACACCGAGACTATCCATATAGATTTCATCTAAGCAAAATCCATTAATCAAATCACACAAGCGACGTAATGGTAAAAGGATCTCAGCTGAAGTATTCGTAGGAAAAAAAAAAATGTTTATTTGAAGTCTTTATTGTGCGTGAACAATATAGCAGATTAAAGTTCCACTGGTACGTGAATTCATTTCACGCTTGCCAACTGACTCGCAGTCAGCGTGCGCCGCGGCTAAACGAGACGAAGCTACCAATGGAATAAGGACGTCTTCCAGCCCAGGACGCGTCACGGGAGGTCCTCCTACTGGACGAGCACCTTCCAGACGAGGACTGCGAGAAGGAGAGGGACGGACAGCGTCTTTGCGCACGCGCTGTTGCAGAGCTCTGTCTTGCAAAAGCAGGTGATGACAGACCCCCGGTCGTCTGCTCTCGTGCTGCACCCATCGCTCGGGAGGTCGGTCGCACCGCAGCCGTAGACGATCATTCTCTGGTCGACTGGAATCAGAAAAAGAAGAAGAAGATGAAAAAAACAGTGAGATATTCTCAGACATTTTCAGTCTGCTTTTGGCAGGGGATCTACGTGACTTCTATAACAGATCTGAAAATCAATAAGAGTAGAATAGTATCGGCAGATACCCTTGTTAGATCAACGGAAATGGAAAAGTAGAAAAGAATGATGGAATTTCAATGAAAGTGAATGGAATTCAGAAAAGGGACAATTGCATTTTATGAATTCCGTACTTAGATCAGTGCACAAAAAATCTAATCATAACCACAATATGATAAGGATTTTACCTAATCAACACAAGTAAGATAGGAACACGAACGGCGCAACTTTCTAAATATACTCTCTCCTTGATAAACTTCATATGAAGTAGATAAAAGACACGCACTTAAACGAGGCCGTAAAAGATAAATATTCTAAATTTTTCCAAAGACTAATGATACCGTTATACGGAAAATTATCCACAGGCTGATAATATAGTTATTAGTAAAATGATTCGAAGAACGAATTTTTACATATAATACATATGTAACATGAAATCATATAAATGTATTTTCACAGTCCAATATAAACATACTCCGGATTCAGCTTTTATGAATGAGGCGACTAAAGGAAATTCGGACAGCAAATTCAGTTTTACAGTAAAAGAGAGAAATGACAGGGACTTTGGAATAATATACTTGATGAGGATTGCCGCATCTCATACAACAGGTGTCGGCAAGGGAAGTCATGTTAGTAAATTTGGAAGGGAAAGTTACCAAGCAACGCCAAATAATATTGCGAACACTAAAATGTTTTACCCGCAAATGGCTAATCTGGCAACTTTGGTACCGAGCCAATAGTTTTTTGGCTTTCAAGTTTCATTTGAATAATTATTAATTTCAGAAAATTCAGTGTCCTGTCAGATGCCAAAGAGATAGGAAGTGCGGCATTTTATGTTAGCCTAGTTTTTATTATCTTGCAAACTTTACCCAAAATACTAATTAATAAAAATTATCTTCCAACTGATTCACTTTGTCTTTCAAATAAATGCATTTCACGTGAATCTTCTACAATACTTTAAAGTATTAATGAATGAAAATTAATTGCCTTTTTTCTTTAAGTATTTTATTTTGTCTGCTTAGATATCAATTATTTTGCTTAATATGCTATGCGGCCCTATGAAACTGTTCATTTTTTAATGTGGCCCTTACACTGAAAAGTTTGCTCATCTCAGTACATACAGCATAAATTAACAAATGTAATTCTCTTTAGCGATGAAAAGCTGGGTCCGTATTTCATGTCTGTAATCAAAACTGTATTGAATGCTGCTTTCGACTGTGAGTAAATGGCCTGTTTTGCTAGAACGTTAACGTGGTGTAATTGGATACTGACAACGGTTACGCAGTTTTTACTTGATCCTTGAGTCGTATGTTATACAATGGAAAATTTCAAGCTTACTGAAACGTATGTCCATTTTTACACAATTGGTGACCCCGTCATCGCAGACCTTTTCTGTAGTCTCCCCTTGGATTCCCATGTAGCACTTGAAGAAGCAGTGGCCTGGAGACAGAGAAACAGACGATATCATTATTTTTCAAAGAAGCAAATTTTTGTCAGTTTAAGAGGATTAATTTCTTATCTTGTTATTATCTTTAAAAAAATTCTCTCAATTTAAGGTGATTAATTTGTCATTTTTTTTTAAGCAAGCAAATTTCTCTCAATTCAAGGGGACTAATTTCTTATCATCTTTAAGCACGCGAATTTCTCTCAGTTTAAGGGGAATAATTTTTTATCATTATCTTTTAAGCAAGCAAATTTCTCTCAATTTAAGGGGACTAATTTCTTATTATTTTTTAAGCAAGCAAATTTCTCTCAATTTAAGGGGACTAATTTCTTATTATTTTTTAAGCAAGCAAATTTCTCTCGATTTAAGGGGACTAATTTCTTATTATTTTTTAAGCGAGCAAATTTCTCTCAATTTAAGGGGACTAATTTCTTATTATTTTTAAGCAAGCAAATTTTTCTCAATTCAAGGGGACTAATTTCTTATCATCTTTAAGCACGCGAATTTCTCTCAGTTTAAGGGGAATAATTTCTTATCATTATCTTCTAAGCAAGCAAATTTCTCTCAATTTAAGGGGACTAATTTCTTATTATTTTTAAGTAAGCAAATTCCTCTCAATTAAGAGGACTAATTCTTATTATTATGTTTTAAGCAAGCAAATTTATCTCAGTTTCAGGGGACTAATTTCTCATCATTATTCTTTAAGCAAGCGAATTTCTCTAAATTGCAGGAGACTAATTTCTTATCGTTATTTTTTAAGCAAGCAAATTTCTGTCGATTTCCAAACGGAGAATATTAGGCCTACACTCGGCGAGAGAATGAGGACGAAAGCATGATTGAAGATCGCAATTATCGAATGTTTTCCGTGCAACGTCTAAAAAACGTAATACATAAGCGACAAAACTGACAGAAAAGGGTTTCACTTCAATCAAAATGATGATAAGTATGACATTATCAGATTCACATACTTAAGAGCAAAAAGTAGGCGCGTCTTATCTCGAGGAGGAGAAGGCTCTCATGCAGGGTGTTACCTTCGCAAAGGAAAATAACCTTTAAGAAGGCTTCCCTTAGTGTTCACCCGAGGAGAACTTCCCTATCGGCATTTATCGCACGGGCAGAAGAAATAACAAAGATTGGTTATTCGGCGCAGAAACTGTAACTGACTCCAGTTACGTAAACAGCTACAGAGATAAAATATTTCCATTACAAGCACTTCCTTTACACTCATTCCGCTACTTCAAGTTATACAAAAGGCAATTCAGAATACGTCCGACCTATTGCTACGCATGCATTTCGAAAGGATTTGCTCCTCTTGGTCTACTACATTCATGGTTGGAATGCCGTTTCACTCTTTTACGTGAAAGTTAAAGGTAATACGGATGTAATTGAATGTGATACGACAGTCACATGAGACCAGCCATCCCTCCACCACAACATCCCCCCTTCAAGAAAAAAATTGATACAAATTATCAGTAAGAGCTAGCTGTCAACGTGGCCATGTTTGAGCACAAATTAAGCTTCGGAAAATTTCGCGAGCAAAATTACATTGATTTCATATGGACTTTACTATATGACATCGCTGTGGACATACCTACGCGTCTCACAAGGAGTTGTGAGGACAATCCAGATTCCAGGCATCCATGAAAAATTTTGGAAGTAAAAAATTACGCGAATGAAAATTACCGTCGATTTCAAAAGTCATCGAGACCAAAGGAACAGAATTTCATTTCCCTCAGTCGCTCGAGTCATACAGCGTAGTTCGTAAATTAGTTTCTTTACCCGTCTGAGTGATAAAGTACCTACAATGCAAAAAGCATTTCGTTCAGCTGTTCGATTTACTTAATGCACATTGAATCTTAGACGGCGTTATGGCCTCCCAGTAACAGAACTAACTCTACAGAGACGCTTTCTTATCTTTAAACCATCATAGAACCTCAATTTTTAAGGCGCGCTGTAGTAATTTGACTCTTAATTTAGTCTTAAGAGAAATCAGAAACGTCATGAGGGACTATAGCTAATTCACTAAAGGTAGATTCTTGAATGAGCCCTATGCTTAGGAGACATTTGTTTGGCGGCCACTCATTGGCTGGTACCGGGAGGTAGGCAGCTCCCAGCCAATCAGCGGCCGCCAAACAAACGTCTCGTAGGCATAGGGCTCGCCCAAGGATCTACCTTAAGTGAACCAGCTATAGTGCACCTGAAAATGGAGGTGGTAAAATATTAATTAGCCCCCTTGAATTGAAAGAAATTTTCTTGCTCAAAAAA
>NC_087203.1:105889208-105959208 GCF_015104395.2 Macrobrachium nipponense
TTCAAAATTTGAATTTAGGTAATATGCGTTCTGGTTCTTTTTGATTACTCACGTAAGATTCATCAAGCACGATGATACCTCCTGGTGATAAAGCAACAGCGTATATATATATATATATATATATATATATATATATATATATATATATATATATATATATATATATATATATCACACACGCATATATATACATACATATAATACATATATATATATATATATATATATATATATATATATATATATATCACACATATATAAATTTTATATATATTATATATATATATATATTATATATATATATATATATATATATATATATCACACACATATAAATTTATATATATATATATATATATATATATATATATATATACATATATATATATATTTCTTTGGCAATACGTAGCGCTGTTTTCTATAACTAATGCTGGCTCTTAAATCGAATGAGAACTATAGATGCATCAAAAGCAATAAGGTCTAAAGTACAGTCTGATATTCACGGAATCTCAACGTTATCGCTATCTCCCCAGTAGGTAGACATTGACTTGATGCGTTACTATTGCTGGTTTCTCAACGAACACTTTTTTTTTTTTTTTAAATCTAATTACTCGTACGTGAGGATATATATCTATATATCATATATATATATATATATATAATATATATATATATATATATATACAGAACTGGAGTTTTTTGGGAATCTTTTCAGAGAAGTTATCTTATCGCGTACTTGAAGTAACTCCGAACATGGTGGACGGATTCACGAGTGTACCAGTTTTATTCGACTTAGTCTTCGGTTGTTTTCGTGCATTACAAAGCATTACATACACACACTAATACACAATCCTGTTAGTATATATATATATATATATATATATATATATATATATATATATATATATATATAAACAACGAGAGGACGAAATTATCATCAACTAAAAAATTTCCCTTCGTTTTACATATATGAAAATATATTAATTCTGAGGTAGAGCGAATTAGATATTAGAGGACATTTGTAGCTCGAATAACATATGAATCGTGGTGATGTGATAATTATTCATATAGTATATATATATATATATATAATATATATATATATATATAGTATATATACATATATAAGAAAAGGAGCCCATAAAAACGCCAAATTACAGAAAGTACTATATTTCAGAGACTGCTGTCTCTTTCTGAAGAGTCTCTGAACTATAGTACTTACTTTCTGTACTTTGGTGTTTTTATGGGCTCCTTTTAATAGATGGAATTCTGTTGTAACAGAACTCTTTTATCTGTTTTATATATATATATATATATATATATACAAACATATATATATACACACTATATATATATATATATATATATATAATATATATATATATATATATATATATATATATATTATATACATATATTTGTTAAGCTGAAAATCATGCATTGAAAGAATGCTCGTAAATTCATCAAAGTTACCTGAAAGTTTACCTAGTAACCGATGTTGGACCACAACAGGTAAAGATAATTCCACAGGACTTTCGGGTTTATACGATTTTAAAAAAAAAAATGAAGGGAGACTTGAATTTAGTACTAAAAAATAGTGAATAGCTGAACTGATAAACAGTAACACTCAAGAAAGCAAGGCTATATTGTTCATCAATGAAAAGGAGAATGAGCGAATAACTAAATGCTCACAACTTACAAGCATTAAACTAGCATCAAAACCGTTATTGTTTTGTTGATATTAATGGTAATCTAAAATGATACCAGTACTATTTGCATATCCAATATGAGAGATGATACCAGAATCCCATCAGCGCAAAAACAGTCGTGAAAACAGATGGAATTTATATCCCAAGAAACTGCCTTAACAAAAACGGAAACTATATCTATACAAAGCAAAAAGAAACAAAACCTTTCCACGCCTAAATGCGATTATACTCTATTTTTTTCCATCTGTCCATCCGCCTGTGGTGTTTTCTCATGGTAACACTGCGTCCCGGGCTTTAAATAGTTATGCTATGTGTAAGTTTTAGGTAAATAAAAGGATATCAGGGTGTACATTTGCAACTGAAAAGTGTTTTAATGATTTACAGTATGCGAATTACACCGTTAATATTCGAAATAAGGTTATTATTATTGTTGAATGTAAGCTGAATGTAACTATGTAAAGCCCGGGACGCAGTGTTACCATACGCAAAACCACACGCTGGTGGACAGATGGAAAAAAACAAGAGTATAGTGAAGAAGAGTCTAAAATGCTGGACAAAAATAACAATCGCCTGTCTATAATTCTCTCTTCTGCTCGCAGAAGGATTTGATACTGTGTTAAAGTACAAGTTAAAGATAAAAAGAAGTTAATGAGTCTCCATGAAGCAAAAGAAAATGATATCATGTAAATCCATATTTGCTATGGCCGCCCTGACTCAAATAAAAGATAAGACTAGACCAACGATTGGCTGCTGAACTTTTGCTTATCAGATACCTCTCAGACAAAAGTGATCGACACATCTTATAAGGTAACCATAGAAAACTGAACTTCATCGGTAGTTATAATCATTTAGCAACTAATATCAAACAAATGAATAACTCCGTTGTTCTTCAACGATATCTGAATTTTCCTAAAACTACCCCCCATCCCCCGCCTAACAAATGATGAGTACCTACTGTACCTAAGCAATTTTTTTTCTGTTTTAGAAAACGGGCATTTCATATAGGGACCACTCCTCTCCCTTATCCTAAAATGTCTTCTTGATAAAAGGAGGAGCGTGAGAGTAAGGCCAAAGAAGACTTTATCTGAGCTGCGCAGCAGTGTTCTAGAAAGCTTCGTCAGCTCCAGACATCCCAACGACTTTCCAGCAAGATGTAAGTAGGTTGGTTTAGGGCTAAGTTGGTTTTAGCCTAGGCTTAGCTGACCTGGTCTTCGCTAAGCTGGCTTTAGCATAGGCTTAGTTGGCCTGGTGTAGGATAAGCTGGCTTTACCCTAGACTGAGCTGGCCTGGTCAAGGCTAAGCCGGCTTTAGCATAGGCTTAGCTGGCCTGGTCTACGCTAAGCTGGCTTTAGCATAGGCTTAGTTGGCCTGGTGTAGGATAAGCTGGCTTTAGCATAGGCTTAGCTGGTATGGTGTAGACTAAGCTGGCTTTAGTCTAGGCTTAGCTGGCCTGGTCAAGGCTAAGCTGCTTTTAGCATAGGCTTAGTTGGCCTGGTCTAGGCTAAGCTGGCTTTAGCCTAGGGTTAGCTGGCCTGGTCTAAGCTTAGCTGGCCTGGTCTAGGCTTAGCTGGCCTGGTCTAGGCTAAACTGGACTTAGCACAGGCTTTTGTAGTGGTGAAGAAAATCAGATTGCACGATCTATAATGAATTGGAATTCCCTCGACATCACGAGAATCTTGTTGCACCAACTTATGCCAGCAATGTTCGCTATCTTCGGAAATTCTGTCATTATTCACCGTAACGAGAAATATAACGCAAATTCTTATGAACTTATTATTATTATTATCATTATTATTATTCAGAAGATGAGAAACCTACTTATATGGAATAATCCCACAAGGGCCATTGGTTGGTATCTAGCGGAGATATTCATTTAGGAAAAGTTACCAGCTTTCCTGGACTAATTCTTCCTATGCGATGTTTTTATTCTCTGTCTTCCTTCAGGTTCTCTTCTACGGATTCTGGTGTCTGTCACCGCTATCCTCCTTCTCATAACGTTCTTACTTTCAGAATGGCTCGTCCTCCATAAGTTCCTTGACATCAGAACCAATCCATTACTATAACTGGTTCACTTAAGGTAGATCCTTGGATTAGCCCTATTCCTACGAGACGTTCGTTTGGCGGCCGCTGATTGGCTGGGAGCTGCCTACCTCCCAGTACCAGCCAATCAGCGGCCGCCAAACAAACGTCTCGTAAGAATAGGGCTCTTCCAAGAATCTACCTTAAGTGAACCAGCTTTAGAAGGTCAGATGAATAAACTTGATCTCTTACACAAATTGTTCTGTGCATCAATCAAACTGTTGGCAACGGCCATCAGCGTCACGACAGTATTATGGGGAAAACCGTTACATACAAAAGATGGCGCTCGCTATGCGATCGAGTCTTCCGCCGATCTTGTCTAACATTTTAAAGGAGGGATGGTTTGAAACGGAAGACTTCGCTAAGGTGAATACAGGGAACCTAAGCATCATCAAATGGGTAAGATGCGTAGATGGCACCCTGGTTAAATATTCATTTAGGGAGGAATTACACGAATTCCTAAAAAGAAAAAAAAAGTAAACTAAATGAACACATTCAGTCCATGTAAGAAGGGAAAGAGGGAGAAATGCCATTCTTGGCTGTACTGGTAAAGAGGGAAGGGATAAATCATAATTTAAGGTACACAGAAAGAAGACACGTAGTACCAGTTTGTACATACATACAGGGTGGCCATAAAGTCCCAGTACCATTACAAGTATTCAATGCTCAGAAACCATATAACAGAGTAATGCAGTTTATTTTGTAGAATGTTCTACATTTCCTCAAGTTCACATTGAGCAATAAATACTTGTAATGGTACTGGGACTTTATGAACACCCTGTATTATGTTCTCCAACCAGGAAAATAATTACAGTCCAGGACTGCAACGCTATCACATCCCTCAACAGGAAACTAGAGAATTTAAAATTGATAGGCAGTTACAAAAACGCGATTAAGAAAAAAAAATAATTAGGAATACAAAATCGACAGAGGGGGGAGGGTTGTTGTACATGGCAGCATGTCTAGACTGTGAAGGGCATTACTCTGGTGAAAGCGGCAAATCCTGCAGAGGAGGAGGAACACGCCAAGTTACGGGGTGCTGAAGAGAATAAGGCTGACTTAATCTATCATCATCAGTAAACAAAACATGGCGCACCACAATCAGCCGTCGGCGGTTGCCAGGCCCTGCTACGAAGACCACTATGAACCTCGAATACACAACAACACAAATAAAGTGGTCGGATTGATTGTAGAAAATACCTCCTTAACACGTGCAAATAATCCCAGGCACACAACACTGGAAGCGGTTTTGAGGACAGCCTATCTCGAAAAATCTTATCCACAACAAGAGAAAGGAAGACATGCCGAAACACCAGAGACTATGTCGACAACGCACACCTGGAAGAAGTCTCAGTCAGAGAAAAGCCTTAGGTCAGGGCTGCAGAGGAGTATAATCAAAGGGTTTCAGGAACTGGAACAAGGGTTTCAATTCCCTCCACCATACACGCATAAATACAGCTGGACCACGTGCCTGGTCGTTCTATATCTACCAGACGTGGAGGACAGTTACCCTTGGAAAGCTTGCAACTTTTACTGAATAAAAATCTCTGCTAGATACCATCCAGTTTAAATTAGGTCCTGTTATTAAATGGTAATGTATAAATATACATAGACATATGTACATATATACTAAACACACACATTATATATATATATATATATATATATATATATATATATATATATATATATATATATATATATATATAATATATATATATATATATAATAACACACACACACACCACACACAACACACACACACACACACACACATATATATATATATATATAATATATATATATATATATATATATATATATATATATATATATATAACACACACACACACATATATATATATATATATTATATATATATATATATATATATATTATATATATATATATACATATATATATAATGCCTCTTTCTTATTCAGAGGTGGTGGCACCAGAAGAATAGAGCCTTATGGATTCTCAGCACGTCTTCGTAAGTGAGGCTGCTAGCCTCATTTCCTTTTTCTTGCCCAAAGCAGAGGCAACGACCCCATTTACAGTTTAGGCGGGATTGTTGCCGGCTGTATTGGAGCGAACTCGTTCTTCAATAAGTGGTTTTATAAACTCTCCTCTGTATATATAGTAAATAAAAGTGGACAGACTTTTGCTGCTGACCTAGTATACTTTGCAGAACCAAGGCAGGAGAACTGAGGGCTGTAAAGCTATCAACCATAACAAGGACACAACCACAACTGACTGATGAAGGGAACGAAACCACATTGGTCTAGCAGAGTTGCACTGAATTAAATGACAACACTTCAACGGTGGTTAAACTGTAAAATACTCTGGTATTCCTGACAATGTTATTAATATTATTCAGAAAACATTTACAGTGAATATCTAAAGGAATTCACCTAGAAACTCAAAAGGACTCACCGGAGAAATTATTTTTCTCAAAACAGTGTCAGCAAACCATTCAACAATTAAACCTTGGCAGGTGCTGCCACCTACCCAAGCTGTACATGAACAGAATTCTCTCCAACCTGTATCTCGTTCTTCTATATTTAAAGTTAAAAATAGGAACAGTTGTTGGTGGTGTGAACTGGGAGATGGTGGTGACCGAAACAGCACCAAACTCATTTGACCCCCAATTCTTCCAACAGGTCCACTCTCCCCATGAAGACAGTGTTCGCCATTGCTCTGGTGGCCTTTTCCTTGTTCCAGATAGGTAAGTCTCCCTCCAGCCTCGTCCGCGCGATTGTTTCGTCAGTGAACACGATGTGTTTAATGGTCTTTTCTAAGATGTTGTGCGCAGCTTATAGTCCATCTTGTAATACAATATACTTGTTTACCTATATACAGTGAATTAAACCATTTATTTTTTTTTATGATAGTGATACAAATAATTATTTCGTAACTCCTTTTTTTATTCCTTTTTATCTTTGCAGGATATGCCATCAAATGCTACTCTGGTGTTGATGATCTTATGAGGGAAGTTGATTGCACTAAGTCTTGTATGAAGAGCGAAATCAATTCAAGTAAGTTTATTGTTTAGCCAGAAATAATTTGTTTAATCTTAGGAAAAACAGCACTTTAAACTTTAACAAATAAAAGAGAAACTGAGTCTCCTTGGCATAACCTTGTCGAAAAATCCAAATCTGCAAAAAAAGAAAATTGTAGCCGATGAATAACAGTGAGCTTGAATAAACTTAAAACATGAAGGCAATACTGCAACATGTTTTAAATTGGCCCAAGGTCTCATTGCAGATGGTCTCGTACTTTTGGTAGCTACACTTTTTTTTTTTTCATGTAACTAAAAGCTTCAAAAGTATCTTGAGCATTTAAAGACTGAGAATCACATTAAGCTTTCCTAGATAGTATACCCCAAGGGTAAATTTTAACCCACTAGCCCTCTTACGCCGATTGGACGTATTAAACGTCGACATAAATCGTCTCCCGGGTGCCGATTGGATGTATTAAACGTCGACATAAAAAAGTTTTTTTTAAAATTCGCGAAAAAATACTTATAGGCCTACCAGCCGAGAACTTTTGAATCACGCGCCTTGGGGGATGCTGGGAGCTCACGGATCAAGGCGTTATTTTGTTTACAATCGTTACGCAGGCGCGCAAGCGCGAATTTCTTTCTTATCGCACTAAAAAGTATCAGTGACACATCTAGGAAATTATTTCGTCACTTTGACATAATTTTTGCACCATTTTAAATTAGCCGTTACATAGAGTATTATATATGAAAATGTGCGTAATTTCATGTATAATACAACAAAAAAATACTCATGATTGTAGCTTTTATCAGTTTTGAAATATTTTCATATAAATAACGATAAGTGCCAAAATTTCAACCTTCGGTCAACTTTGTAAGCTAAAACTCTTATATTCTATTAATATTCAATCATTTACCTTCATTTTGCAACAAATTAGACGTCTATAGCACAATATTTCGATTTATGGTGAATTTATGAAAAAACTTTTTCCTTACGTCCGCGCGGTAACTCTTCCGATAAATTTTTTCGTGCGATTGTCGTAATGTTTGCACCATTTTAAATTTGCCGTTACGTAAAGTTTTGTATATGGAAATGTGCGAAATTTCATGCATAATACAACTTAAAACAACCCATGGTTGTAGCTTTTATCAGTTTTGAAATTTTTCATATAAATAACGATAAGTGCCATAATTTCAACCTTCGGTCAACTTTGACTCTACCGAAATGGTCGAAAAACGCAATTGTAAGCTAAAAATCTTATATTCTAGTAATATTCAATCATTTAACTTCATTTTGCAACAAATTGGAAGTCTCTAGCACAACATTTTGATTTATGGTGAATTTATGAAAAAAAAAAAATTTTCCTTACGTACGCGCGGTAACTCTTCCGAAAAAAATAATAAATTTTTTCGTCCGATTGTCGTAATGTTTACACCATTTTAAATTAGCCGTGACATAAAGTTTTATATATGAAAATGTGCGCAATTTCATGTAGAATACAACAATAAATAATTGAAGGTTGTAGCTTTTATCATTTTCGAAATATTTGCATATAAATCACGATAAATAGGAAAAAAACCACGTTCGGTCAACTTTGACTCTACCGAAATAGTCGAAAAACGCAATTATAAGCTAAAAATCTACAGTCTAGTAATATTCAGTCATTTATCTTCCTTTTGAAACAAATTCGAAGTCTCTAGCACAATATTTAGATTTATGGTGAATTAAAAAAAAAAAAAAACTTTCCTTCCCTCCGCGCGTGGATTCTCCGCCGCAAATCTCCGAAACGCGTACGTCACATTATCGTTATGTTTGCTCCGTTTCATATTAGGCGTTTCATAAAGTTTTATATATGAAAATGTGCGCAATTTCATTTAGAATACTACTAAAAATAATTTAAGGTTGTAGCTTTTCACATTTTTGAAATATTTGCATATAAAAAAATATATAAAAAAAAATTCGCCATTCGGTCAACTTTAACTCGTCCGAAATGGTCGAAAACCGCAATTGTAAGGTAAAACTCTTACAGTATAGTAATATTCAATCATTTATCTTCTTTTTGAAACAAATTGGAAGTCTCTAGAACAATATTTAGAATTATGGTGAAATTTTGAAAAAAATTATTTTACGTCCGCGCGTTACGAATTCATGCATCATTTTGTGATAATATTTTCTCTGTGTTGCTTTGATTGTTTTATAATGTATTATATACCAAAATGATCGAAATTTAGTGTACAATGCAACGAAAAAATGTTAACTCGTTAGCTTTAACCGTTTTGCTCACAGCGCGATTTGAATATAATTATATATGAAATTTTGTTTTCGCGCTATCATATTTCGCATTATTTATTTATGATAATGACATTTTTTTTCATTTCTGGTGGTTGCATACTAAACTTCAGGCAATGGTAAAAAAAGGAGCCAAAAATGAACTCTTAATCTTGAAAAATATTTTTTCCGCTTCGGCGCTCACTCCGAGGGCACCTCGGCATACGGGAGACGATTTTTATTATACCCCTTAGGCGTAGAGGGCTAGTATGTAACCAGACTGTAAATATCCAGAAGATAACGACCCCCAAGAAATATTGTGAATTTTTCCCCCGTGACTTGATTACCAGCCACCATAAATTAATGTGGTTTTTGATCCTAGCCAAAATTTACTTTTTTTTTTCCTGCGATTTTATTTCCTGCCACTGAGTACTTATCATCGACAGTCTCTGCTACGGACATGGGTTCGACCCCTGGAGATTCAAAGTTATATACTACAAGTCGGTAGTTATTCAATCCCAGTGTTGCATCACCTTTCGTTGTACGAACGGATTTCTTAAAGCTGAAACACAGGATGACAATAATCACCGATTCTCTCTCAACAGAATATGGAGACGCTCAATCGTATGGCTGCTTTAGGAAAAAGATGCCGGACAACTGCACGACTTTAACAGATGACGACGGCACCGAAACCACGTGTTTCTGTAACACCGACCTCTGCAACAGTTCCGGCGTGACAACGTTGGCCCTACCCGTGATTGTGGGCTCCTTCCTCCTGAGGATGGTGATCTAAAGTCTTCCAAAGAAAAAGAAGAAGAGAACTTTCCCGAAGAGAAGTAAAAAAAAAAATGCTGTAATTTGGGTACTTAACAGTTTCTATGAATGCTGTTCTTACATTCGGAATTTATTGTAATTCTTGTTTGATCATGTAAACTGTTGCCATACTCAGTTCTTGATTTATTCACCTAAGTTTTAGAGGAATGATATTTCCATATCTCGAAATCAAGGTAAAATATATTTTTTTTTCATAAAAACTCCTTGTTTGTTGACTTCTATTGTAGTAGACCAAGGTTGAATGAATGATTCAGAATAATAAAGAGAAAGTGAAACGAAAACGGAGCTGGTGGTTGGTTTCCTGGTTAAGATGAAGTCGGATTTGTGACAAGGTGTTGAAAGGGTCCTGATGTAGTCCTCTGAACTCTGACCGACCAACAACAAAGACGAAAACTGAGCGAGTTCTCTTTTTTTAAAGAGAAAAATCGTATAGTATAGTTCGAGAGTGATCCGGTCAGGATGTCACTAAAGGTTTTGTTAGCAGACTAATAAACAGTTGCTCTTCCTTTAGACCGAGTAGGCTCAGGGTCTTGCAGGTTCCGATTTCTTATAAGAAATCGCGAGAAAGGCGTCGTTATCCTATTACTATCACGAATAGGATTATTATGAGGATGAAGGCCTTCGCTTAAACACATTTCATGAAATAGCATTGCAGATATTATATATATATATATATATATATATATATATATATATATATATATATATATATATATATATACATACATATATATATATATATATATATATATATATATATATATATATAATATATATATATATATATATATGTAATAGAAAGAGTATGGCCAGCAGAAACTTCAGCCTTTTTTCCGTAAAACTTTATTTCTATCCATCGCCTACAAATCCCATCTTCAGGGCTAAAACAAGGAAAAACTAAAATTCTATATATTAAATCGACTAAAATGGGGCACAGTAGTAAATCATACTGTGCCCCATTTAAGTCTGATTTAATGTATAGAATTTTAATTTTTCTGTTTATAGCCTGAAGATGAGATTTGTATCCCAAAACGTAGGCGTTGGATAGAAATAAAGTTTTAAACGGAAAAATGCTGAAGTTTCTGCTGGCTATACTCTTTCGATTAAAGATCCGACTTTCTAGAAGCGACAATGCCGTTCATTATATATATATATATATATATATATATATATATATATATATATATATATATATATATATATATATATATATGTTATATATATATATATATATATATATATATATATATATATATATATATATATATATATAGCAATTGAAACACCAGCAGGGAAGCGCCATCTACATATCAGTAAGGACACCAAGGCCAAAACCCGGAACAACATTTTGTACAACTTTATTGGGACATGTTTCGAGCAGTACTATCACTCGTTATCAACCTACAAAATTAAAATGAATGACATTATAGTTCTTGCAATCAAATTTACAATAATAAAATGACATGTATAAAAATTATAAGAGTACATTAGAAGATAGCTAATACTTAAAAAGTAATTTAAAATTAAAAAAATGGCTAAATGAAACAATCGAGTAGATAAAATAAAATATAGCAGAATGCAAATTTAAGTCACAAAAACGGAAGTTACAAAAGAACAGTAAATATACTACTATGAGATTCAGGGCCTCTGTAACACGGTTTTTTCGCAATAACTTTTTATCTATGCATTTCATAAATATAACGCTTATTCAGAATACATAATATATCAACACATAAATTTTGAGTGTATTCTGCACTACGTAGGTTGAATAAATTTGGTACTTATAATGTAAAAGTGACCTTTTTTGAAGACGGGCCAACTTACTCAGAGAAAAGGTTTCGAACGCACTCGTTACGTAACTTATGACAGCATTTCTTCCCTCTTTCTTGATGGATGATTGGCTATACGTAACGAAGGCTAAACCTCTGGCAACAATGACATACAAATTTAAATACAAGCAAAGCAGTACACCTTTATGAACTCTGGAACCTCTCCACTGATAATTGTCATAATGAACAAACCAACAAAATATGTTAATAAATACAAAAACATTTCGATTATTAGTCTAACTCCCAAAATAAGTTTCCAAAGAAATTACAGTCTACTTTATAGGTCACAATCAGATTGACAAGATGTAGGGAATAGTTGTTAATTACCAAAAACATAGTAGACAAGCTTGATTTGATAACTGCTATATCCAATGTCAAGCAATTTTTATTTATTGGCTATCTACCTATTTACTGAAAAAAAAAAATAGCCGGTACCGTATATTGGCTTTAAACCTTCTCCAATAATTATCGTCAGAATGGTGACTTCATGAGGCTCCACCCACTTTCGCCTCGTTATAATTCAGGATAACACTAAAGGCTACCATGGGCATTGTTGGATTAGAAAATTTAACTTCTGGCTATAAAAACTAATTTCTCGAGTAGTTGTAAGAAGTGCTAAATGATCCTCAAGGATCCCAGCAGTTAGTCTAAACGTTTAATTCATGTATATTACTGCTATACTGTTGCGGCACTACTGCTACAGTAGTATTACTACGCTAGCACTGATACCCCACCCACATCTATGTATCGTTCCGCCATTCATAAAGTCTTTGGGTTTCAGAGCCGATGGAATTTCTGTCTGGTGGATGGGCGGGGCAACATTTAGTCAAAAGGTGTTTGTTTACCTTGCTTACATAATGAATGTTTTTCGACTCTTGGCTCGTAATCATTGGCCATGGCGTCGGCTACTCCAGAGTCAAGGTAATAGGGTCTGCTCAACTCGGCTGTGGGGGCGGAGCTAATACTGTGACGTCAGAAGAGTAACAGCAATCGCGCTTCTCCATTGAATTACTTAAAGAAGCTTTAGTTTTTATACATTAAATCCATATCGCATGGTTTTTTTTTGATAAAATCTGATAAAACCTGTAAAGAGGTAACATGCTTGATGTTTTTTAATAACCATTCAAAGTATATAGTGTCTGCTCAACTCGGCAGTGGGGGCGGGGCTAATACTGTGACGTCACTAGAGTAACACTCCAGTGTTTCTCCACTGAATTACTTGAAGAACCCTTAGTTTTTAAACATATAATCCGTCACGTGGTGTTTTTCATAAAATCTTGATGATAAAATCTGTAGAGGTCACATGTTTGATTTTTTTAATACCCATTTTCTCATTTAGTCACCAAACCTTGTTTTATTGCACAAAATATACCAGTTTGAACACACAGCTACTCCAGCTTTCTTCATATGTTTATTCTTTACTTATTTATTTACTTACCTATACACTGGTTTGCTGTATTCTCTTCAAGTCCATTTCTTTTAACATGACAACTCTCTCTCTCTCTCTCTCTTCTCTCTCCTCTCTCCTCTCTCGCTCTCTCTCCCTCTCTCTCAGCTCTCTTTCTCTCTCTCTCTCTCTCTCTCTTTCAGGTAGTAATATTATCAAGATTTTAAATAATTCTTAAGAAATGTATTTAGTTCTGTCACTGTGTTCATACCTCACTTTGAAAAGCAACCTTTTTTATGATAAAGGTTAGAATGATAGATTAATTATATTTTCCAAATCTTATTGTGAATACTTATTGTTATGCAATAAATACAAAGAAAATGTGGCACAGACAGTGTAAAAAATGGCAGTTGCATTTCCACGACTTGGCCACAAAAAAGAAAACAATATCAAAAGTACAAGAATTACATCATATACGATATAAGGTATCAAAGGAATAAATGATGAAGAAAATGATACAGGGAACATATTTCCAGCAAATTTCTCATTAGCACTTCATATCACATAAATATACTTCCGAACACATAAGTTTACATATAACACAAACTGTATACATAAAGGTATTAATTATGCATGCCTCAAACGATTGTAATATTTTCGAAAAAAGTACAAAAAGTCATTCGTCAGTCTGGCTGGATGTATCAGATTCTGATGACATTTCACAAGGGGCGGGGCTAGATTTCAGATCTCCCACGAACGCTTAATTTTTTATAATTTTTGCGTGCGGAGATAATATTTTCTGTGCGCGATTATGGGTTTGAAAATAATTGTAATTGTAATGTGTCATATACCAATTGAAAGGGAATTCTTTGTACTTTTACATGGTATATGGCAAAACGTAATAAGATGAATAATTATGTAAGAAAAATGTGGTAAATATTTACATAAAATTTAAAAATTTTGGTATGTCTTTGACCTACAATTCCTCGAAAATTTCTGAGAACACCTATCAATTTTATTTATGCATTATATAGTAAATTTTATCAGCTTTCTAATCCATTTTTCAGTTTCTTTCTATCATTATCCCTTAGTCAGATACGTTACGAAACGTGAATGTATGTAGGTTGACGGATGAAGTAATTGCACATTTTTGAGTGCGTAGATAATTTTTTCTGTGCGCGCTTGTGGGTTTGAAAGTAATCGTAATTGTAATGTGCTATACATCATTTGAAAGAGCATTCTTTGTAATTTAACGTAGTATACGACAACATCCAATAATAGGAAAATCTATATAAAAAAACGCCATCGCAAAAATAGTTATATGAAAATGTTATCTTTATGAAAATCTTCATAAAGATAAGGTCCTTTTGTAACTGATGACGTTTCACAAGGGGCGGAGATAGGTTTTAGTACCGCCTCGTGAGTAGACCCTGTATATTTTGACTCTGGGCTACTCTATAAAAATTAAAACTATCGGGTTTAGGTTATTGATAATGCTGACAAAATTTGTGTGTGGTTGTAAAATATACATATGTCAACTTTAAGCTACATCCGATGCTTTGACAAGGAGCAAAGTCCAAAAAACCGTGTTACAGAGACCCTGAATCTCATAGTAAGTCAATATACAAACAAGCAGAATGCCGACTAAAAACACAAAAAGTGAGGTAACAGCTACATTTCTAGCCAAGGAAGGCTTTATCTTAACAGAATATAAAACTTCTAAAATGTCGAGGTCTGTAGCAAACTGGGCAGAGGTTAAAATAGAAAAATCATCGATATATAAAGGGTGACCAGACTCCTCGCTGTTCCCTAATCGCACTATAACTAGGTCTTGTAAGATAATTGCCTGTACGAAATGACCTACCAAGGTGTTCAAACCATCTCATCCAAGCTGATCTGGTAGTTTTCCAACGTAAGTGGCATCACAACCACTGCACTGCCCTTTATAGATCAGATTGGACCGAAGGCTTGTTGGTATAGGGTTCTTTAATTTTAAAGAAGTTTCCTAATTTATTTTGTAAAGTGAAATATATTTTGATATCTAGCTGAGGGTAACCAATGGACAAAATAGAAATCAATTGCTTTTTTAGATCGTAACTATGAGTTCCAGTAAAAGTTAAAGGTAGATAAATAACAGGTTTCTTTACGTTAGCGGTAGTTTCAGGTTGTTTGTTTACATATAATTTTGAAAGTTGTTTACCAATATATGCATTCACGTGATTCAACGGATAGCCATTGTTTTTTAAGAGTGTCCTTAGAAATTCCAATTCTTCGTGTAAATTCAAAGAGCTAGAACAAATTTTATATGCTCTGGTAACTAGCGTATATATTAAATTCATCTTATATTTCAAAGGTGTAGCTGATTGAAATTTAGACATAAGACCTGTGAAAGTAGGCTTTCTAAAGACTGAAGTGTGAAATTTATTATTAAGATTTTTGACTTGAATATCTAGGAAAGCAAGTGTACGATTATCTTCGACTTCAGATGTAAATTCTATATTAATATGCTTACTATTAAGGTACTCTAAAAAACGAAGAATCTGGTCACGACTCTTAAAAATTAAGAATATATCATCAACTTACCTCCCATACAATAAGGGCTTAAAATCTAAAGGGTAATCGTCTAACCATTTCTTCTCCATAAAACATAAAAGCTTTAGCCAGAGATGGTCCTATACTGGATCCCATACTTACACCATTAATTTGCTTATATAACAAACTGTTAAACAAAAAATACTAGGACTAAAAGTTCCTTTAACTGAGACCTGTTGAACCCGTTGACAGTATCATTATTATTTTTAAACAGCTCATTTAGACAGATGTCAATCGTCTCAGCCAGTGGAATTTGAGTGAAAAGAGACTTCACATCAAATGATGTCATAACACAATTATCAAAATTACAGTTTCTTGGACAGTTGATAAAATGAAAAGAGCCATTTAAGGTATACTCATTTGTAGTTGATGGCGCAAGGATGGGAACAAGAAACTTTGCGGTATTATAGTTGGCAGTTCCAATAGCTGATAAAAAGGGTCTCAATGGGTGATCTTCCTTGTGGACCTATAGGGAGCCCGTACAGACGTCCTGGTCTAGACCTGGACGCTTGAAGGCCATGAAAAACCTCTTTAGAGAAACAGCCAGATTTATGTAGTTTGTCTAATGTAGCTGTTACCTCACTTCTGTGTTTTTAGTCAGCATCCTGCTGGTTTGTATATCGACTTAGTATATTTACTGTTCTTTTGTACCATCCGTTTTTGTGACTATTTTTGCATTCTGCTTTATTTTATTTTATCTACTCAATTGTTTCATTTAGCCATTTTTTAATTTTAATTTTTGTTTTGTTTTAAATATTAGCTATCTTTTAACGTATTCTTATAATTTTTATACATGTCATTTTATTATTGTGAATTTGATTGCAAGAACTATAATGTCATTCATTTTAATTTTGTAGGTTGATAACGAGTGACAGTACTACTCGAAACATGTCCCAATAAAGTTGTACAAAATGCTGTTCCGGGTTTTGGCCTTGGTGTCCTTACTGATATGTAGATGGCGCTTCCCTGCTGGTGTTTCAATTGCTGTGATTGTCAGAAGATATGGGCCTACAGTTCTTCAACAATTTAGGCTGGTACAAAGGACAGATTATAAGTTGAGAAAAGTCCGCGGTGACATGCATTTCCTGGAGGCTTGTGAGAGGAATGGACTCATCCCAGAATTTCTTCACTTCAAGTTATACAACAAAACCCTCCACAGAGCCCAACATAACCAGAAGAAACTACTGGAAGAAGAAATTCGCGGTAAGCGGCGACTTTTGCATCATACTGCATTTAAACTAAACTAAGTGACTGATGTGCTGAAAAATTCTGTTTCTCATCTAGATTTCATTCATTTATCTAATTGTATAAATAGAGTCAATACCAATAGCACTGAAAAAGTTTCTCATGCGCATTCCTTAAAACTGAAAAATTTAGGTTATTTCGACTCGTCCATGTCTCCTGATAATAACATTTTCAATTATTCCTCTCGTGTATTGACTGATAAAGAAAAAATGGTTTTATCACACGGTCTTAATTTTGGTTTTACGTCTAAAAGGTTACGTTTTGACTCACACTTCTTGCTTGAATTGGAAACGTTTGTTTAAGGCTTTACAAACACATAATTTTTATATCACCAATCCCAAAGGCTACACTTATGATTATTTCAGATCAACACTTCAGCACCTTGCGTTTTCGTCCTTTTACAATTATAAACAGAGACCAAGTATTTACTTAGTACTGACGAGTTTAATATCTTACAAAGTCTAGCTAAAGACACATCCATTGTGGTTACAAAACCAGATAAGGGCAATGGTGTAGTCTTGCTGAATAGAACAGAGTATGTTGATATGATGGACATCCTTAATGATCAAACTAAGTTCCACGTAATTAAGAAAGACCATTTCAAATGTATTGTGCATTTAGAAGATAAAGTCAATAGAACATTAGACAAACTATATAATTCTGGTTGTTTCTCTAAAGAGGTTTTTCATGGCCTTCAAGCGTCCGGGTCTAGACCAGGACGTCTGTACGGGCTCCCCATAGGTCCACAAGGAAGATCACCCATTGAGACCCATTTTATCAGCTATTGGAACTGTCACGTATAATACCGCAAAGTTTCTTGTTCCCATCCTTGCGCCATTAACTACAAATGAGTATACCTTAAATGGCTCTTTTCATTTTATCAACTGTCTAAGAAACTAATTTTGATAATTGTGTTATGACATTATTTGATGTGAAGTCTCTTTTCACTCAAATTCCACTGGCTGAGACGATTGACATCTGTCAAAATGAGCTGTTTAAAAATAATAATGATACTGTCAACGGGTTCAACAGGTCTCAGTTAAAGGAACTTTTAGTCCTAGTATTTTTTGTTTAACAGTTTGTTATATAAGCAAATTGATGGTGTAAGTATGGGATCCAGTATAGGACCATCTCTGGCTAAAGCTTTTATGTGTTTTATGGAGAAGAAATGGTTAGACGATTACCCTTTAGATTTTAAGCCCTTATTGTACAGGAGGTAAGTTGATGATACATTCTTAATTTTTAAGAGTCGTGACCAGATTCTTCGTTTTTTAGAGTACCTTAATAGTAAGCATATTAATATAGAATTTACATCTGAAGTCGAAGATAATCATACACTTGCTTTTCTAGATATTTAAGTAAAAAATCTTAATAATAAATTTTACACTTCAGTCTTTAGAAAGCTTACTTTCACAGGTCTTATGTCTAAATTTCAATCAGCTACACCTTTGAAATATAAGATGAATTTAATATTTACGCTAGTTACCAGAGCATATAAAATTTGTTCTAGCTATTTGAATTTACACGAAGAATTGGAGTTTCTAAGGTCACTCTTAAAAAACAATGGCTATCCGTTGAATCACGTGAATGCATATATTGGTAAACAACTTTCAAAATTATATGTAAACAAACAGCCTGAAACTACCGCTAACGTAAAGAAACCTGTTATTTATCTACCTTTAACTTTTACTGGAACTCATAGTTACGATCTAAAAAAGCAATCAATTTCTATTTTGTCCATTGGTTACCCTCAGCTAGATATCAAAATATATTTTACTTTACAAAATAAATTAGGAAATTTCTTTAAAATTAAAGACCCTATACCAACAAGCCTTCGGTCCAATCTGATCTATAAATGGCAGTGCAGTGGTTGTGATGCCACTTACGTTGGAAAAACTACCAGATCACCCTGGATGAGATGGTTTGAACACCTTGGTAGGTCATTTCGTACAGGCAATTATCTTACAAGACCTAGTTATAGTGCGATTAGGGAACACAGCGAGGAGACTGGTCACCCTTTATATATCGATGATTTTTCCCTATTTTAAACCTCTGCCCAGTTTTGCTACAGACCTCGACATTTTAGAAGTTTTATATTCTGTTAAGATAAAGCCTTCCTTGGCTAGAAATGTAGCTGTTACCTCACTTTTGTGTTTTTAGTCTGCATTCTGCTGGTTTGTATATCGACTTAGTATATTTACTGTTCTTTTGTACCATCCGTTTTTGTGACTTAAATTTGCATTCTGCTATATTTTATTTTATCTACTCGATTGTTTTATTTAGCCATTTTTTAATTTTAAATTACTTTTTAAGTATTAGCTATCTTCTAATGTACTCTTATAATTTGTATACATGTCATTTTATTATTGTAAATTTGATTGCAAGAACTATAATGTCATTCATTTTAATTTTGTAGGTTGATAACGAGTGATAGTACTGCTCGAAACATGTCCCAATAAAGTTGTACAAAATGTTGTTCCGGGTTTTGGCCTTGGTGTCCTTACTGATATGTAGACGGCGCTTCCCTGCTGGTGTTTCAATTGCAATATATATATATATATATATATATATATATATATATATATATATATATATATATATATATAATGAACGGCATTGTCGCTTCTAGAAAGTCGGATCTTTGACAGAAAGAGGATGGCCAGCAGAAACATCAGCATTTTTCCTTTAAAACTTTATTTCTATCCAACGCCTACGTTTCGGGATACAAATCTCATCTTCAAGGCTATAAACGGAAAAATCAAAATTCTATACATTAAATCAGACTTAAATGGGGCACAGTATGATTTACTACTGTGCCCCATTTTAGTCCGATTTAATGTATAGAATTTTAATTTTTCCGTGGAAGCCTGCGCGCTAAATTTATGCAGTTCTTTTTATAATAGAAAAATAAAAGGAACGCATTTGGTGCTGCAATGCTATTTCATGAAATGTGTTTAAGCGAAGGCCTTCATCCTCATAATAATCCTATTCGTGATAGTAATAGGATAACGACGCCTTTCTCGCGATTTCTTATAAGAAATCGGAACCTGCAAGACCCTGAGCCTACTCGGTCTAAAGGAAGAGCAACTGCTTATTAGTCTGCTAACAAAACCTTTAGTGACATCCTGACCGGATCACTCTCGAACTATACTATATGATTTTTCTCTTTAAAAAAAGAGAACTCGCTCAGTTTTCGTCTTTGCTGTTGGTCGGTCAGAGTTCAGAGGACTACATCAGGACCCTTTCAACACCTTGTCACAAATCCGACTTCATCTTAACCAGGAAACCAACCACCAACTCCGTTTTCGTTTCACTTTCTCTTTATTATTCTGGATCATTCATTCAACCTTGTTCTACTACAATAGAAGTCAACAAACAAGGAGTTTTTATGATAAAAAAAAAATATTTTACCTTGATTTCGAGGTATGGAAATATCATTCCTCTAAAACTTAGGTGAATAAATCAAGAACTGAGTCTGGCAATAGTTCACATGATCAAACAAGAATTACAATTAATTCCAAATGAAAGAACAGCATTCATAGAAACTTTTAAGTACCCAAATTACAACATTTTTTTTTTACTTCCCTTTAGGAAAGTTCTCTTCTTCTTCTTTTTCTTTGGAAGACTTTAGATCACCATCCTCAGGAGGAAGGAGCCCACAAGCACGGGTAGGGACAACATTGTCACGCCGGAACTGTTGCAGAGGTCAGTCTTACAGAAACACGTTGTTGTGGTGGCGTCCTTGTCAATATCTCTGATTGGTGTTGGCACAGTCGTGCAACCTTCCTCCGCCTTTCCCTCATAGCAGTCATACTGCAGAACGTCTCCATATTCTGTCGGGTTGAAATTCGAGAGAAAATCGGTGAGGTGGTTTTTATTGTCACCCTGTGTTTCAGCTTTAAAATCTCTTCGTACAACGAAAGGTGATACAACATTGGGATTGCATAACGACAGACTTGTATACCATTGAATCTCCAGAGGTCGAACACATGTCCGTAGCAAAAACTGTCGATAATATTTACTTGGTGGCAGGAAATTAAGTTACAATTTTGGCTAGGATTAAAAAATTACTGGGGAAAAAAGTCACATTAATTTATGGTGGGCGGTAAACAAGTCACAGGGAAAAATTCACAATATTTGTTGGGGTCATTATCTACTGGATATTTACAAGTTAAAAGGAAAATTCCACAAGACGGTGCTAAGAGCAGCAATGCTGTATGGTACGGAAACAGCAAGCACGACAAAGACAGAGGAGAAGATGGATGTGGCAGAAACGAGAATGCTTAGGTGGATGTCTGGGGTGACAAGAGAGGATAGGATCAGAAATGACTACATAAGGGGGTCGACTAAGGTGGTGGAAGTATCAAAGAAAGTGCAGGAAGGGAGGCTGAGATGGTATGGACACCTGTTGAGGAGAGATGAGGACCACGCTGGGAGACATACTATGGGGATGGAGCTTCAAGGAGGAAGAAGATGAGGGAGACCAAGAAAGAGATGGAAGGACTGTGTGAGAGGGGACTTACATGAGAAAGGAATTGATGAGGCAGAAGCGCGAGATAGAAATAGATGGAAACAGCTCATCCGAAATGGCGATCCCATATAAAAATGGGAACCAGATGGGAAGAAGATTTGCAGTCATTTGTTTATGTTTTTACAGTCATTCCCAACGAGCTCGTACAGAGCAAAGTACTAAACACTCCGCAAAAATTGATGCACAGATACATACCGGGTTAAAATTTACCCTTGGGGTACACGTCTTATCTGGGAAAGATTAATGTGACTTTTCCTGTTACTCTTTTACCTGCGACATTTTTACTTGGATTCTTTACTCTACCAATTTTTAAATGCTCAAGAGACTTATGAGGCTTTTAGTTACATGAAAAAGTGTACCAAAAGTACGAGATCTTCTGCAGTAAGAACTAGGGACAATTTAAAATATGTTGCAGTATTGCCTTCATGTTTTAAGTTTATTCAAGCTCTGATATTCATCTGCTACGGGTTTTTTTCTTTTTTTTTTATATTTGAATTTTTCGACAAGGTTATGCCAAGTAGAGCCAGTTTCTCTTTTACTTGTTAAAGTTTATGTTACTGTTCTGCAGTTTTTCCTAAGATTATACTAATTATTTTCGGCTAAATAATACTCACTTGAATTGGTCTCCAACTTTACACAAGACCCACTGCAATCAATTTCCACCATTAAGTCATCAATGCCACCGTAGCATTTAATGGCATATCCTGCAAAAGAAAAAAAACAGAAGTTTGGAAATAATTATTTGTATCACTAACCTAAAAAAATAAATGTAGTATAATTCACTGTATATTGGTAAACAAGTATACTATAGTATTACAAGATGTACTATAAGCTGCGCACAACATCTTAGAAAACACCATTAAACACATCATTCACTGACGAAACAATCGCTCGGACGAGGCTGGAGGGAGACTTACCTATCTGGAAAACGGCAAAGGCCACCAGGGCAATGGCGAACACTGTTGTCATGGGGAGAGTGGACCTGTTGGAAGAATTGGGGGTCAAATGAGTTTGATGCTGTTTCGGTCACCACCATATCCCGATTCTGCATTCTAACCGTTAAATTTTCTTCATTCTAACCATTAAATCATAAATAACGTAAAAATCAGAAGAACTGCTTATGGCAACACTGATAAAAGCCAATGTTGTAAAGAAGAAACGACATCGCTGGGCTGGCTTACATCTCCGACCGATGTTCAGGTGTCAATTTATACGGCTCTTGTTGTTTACAAGTTTCAGTTAATTTGTTTATATATCTTTCACGCACTACAGGCTCCGGAGACTCAATGTAATCAATCTTCTGTTTGTGAAGTGTCCTCGCTTGCCATTCTTCGTGATATGGTTCATAATTCCTTAGAATAACAACGAAATTTGATACTTCCTGTCTCAATGCTTGACCTTAAAACATGGCGGTGCGGCAGTTCATCAAGTGCTGGCCTGCTGTGACGTCATAGGAAAACTACCTATTGACATTATATGTAATATTGTATATTTTATATACAGATATTGTATTTTCATATTTTTTAATGAAGATTAGACAAATCAATCATTTGCTGTAGTGTCCCTGTTATTGGTTAATAGCTTTACAGCCATCAGCTATCTTACCTTTGTCAGGTAATAGCAGCGCCATCTATTGAGTGGTTTTGTAGAGTAATCTCAGCGCCATCTCTTGTTTGGTTAAATAATTATTTGGTGATGGTGAGTTGGAGTTAATTTATTTTTTCTTAACTATCCTTGTTGGATTTCCGTAAGTGACTTCAATTTTCGCCCTCATTTTATCTGTGATTACCGCCTGACACCTACCACTACATATGAAGGTATTTATATTTTACATATAAGTAAACGAATAGTGTTAATCCAAACAAAGACTTCTTCTGAAACCCACAAAATCACTTTGTAACTTGTTTACTTCTAAGTATTTACATTTAGTTTTACTACACACTCGAGTACTTTCAGGCCCTATCTGTGGCTCATTTTCAAGAGATGTTTGGGATGTTAGCCTGGGTCAAGGCTCAGCAGTCTTGACCCAGGCTAACATCCCAAACATCTCTTGAAAATGGGCCACAGATAGGGCCTGAAAGTACTCTAGTGTGTAGTAAAACTAAATGTAAATACTTAGAAGTAAACAAGTTACAAAGTGATTTTGTGGGTTTCTTTTTCAATAGTGTTAATGTTATTTAACATGTTATTTAAACTTATGTTTTAGAATGGTTGAAAATACCTGTTGTGAGGTGATTGTAAAGTGATTTTGTTTATGGATATTTGTGAATTGTTCACCTATTGTTGAGGGGTATAAATGTTGACAATACATGGTCTGATTTTGTTTTTCCAGGCTCCTACCCTTACATATATATATGATGATTTCGTATCTGGGGTTACTTTTGGCCTAGCCTCATAACTCGGGCTAATTAACAACATTGACTTGTCCACTCATTTATTGATGTACTTTCGAAGCTTGTGGCCTACCAACAGTGCTAACCATCGCTTCAGATCTTCAACAAGAAGTCGTCATATTTGTTATCTCATAGAACAAATGTTGATCAGTTATGTATATAATTCATTTACCTCAAACTTAATAGATTTATTTGGCTATGACTTAATTTTGAAATATGTATTTTGTACATTTATTCTATTCATGTGTTTGTGTTCCCTCAGTGTAGCTATTATCATAAATGTAAACAGAGATCGTATCCTGCAAATAGTAGAGAATATAAAGAACCATCGACATTTGGCGCAGTGAGTAGGATTCTTGAAATATATTTGTTTAGGATGTTGATTGTATACATTTATCTACTGTACTATTGCTAATGGTGTACTGTTTTACTCTTGTTGAGGTGCCAGGAGCAATACAGGAGGATGAGGGTCATCATGAAGTCACTTTTCCAAATTTTTTACTTCCTATCTTTCCTCATTTGTTGCTAGATGTCGGGGTAAGAAAGGAATCCAATTTAATTTAAAAGGAGCCGGACTGTGTAGTGGTTTAACCAGTTTCATGTTTAGTGTTGAGGTCGTTTGCTTAGTCGACAAGTAAATGTAACCTTGTCTTCATTAATATTTATCACAAAGTGAATTTGTCAGTTTTGACATAATGAATGTTAAAAAATAATTTGAAAATGCGTTGCGTTTAGGTTACCAGGGTCAAGAAGCGGAGATATTTGTTAATAAACAACTGAAGGAAAATGAAGAGAGAGAGGAGAGAATGGCTAGGAGGGAAGCTGAGCGTGAAAGAGAAAGTAAGGAATTGGAACTAAAAATTTTGCAGTTAAAACAAAGTAATCCAGATTCCCAAGACTCTGACAATTCAAATAAATTTAAATCGTCTTTGCCAAAGATGGCCCCTTTTGATGAAAAGGTTGATGAAATAGATCTTTATATTGATCGCTTTGAGAAACTGGCCAAATTTCTTAATTGGGAAGAATCTCAATATTCTTTAATTCTTGGATCATTCTTGAGAGGAAAAGCGCTCAAAGTTTATTGCAATTTGTCTTCTGAGATTACTGATGATTATCAAAGTTTAAAGAAAGCTTTACTAAATGCATTCAAAGTGAACTCTAATGTTTTCCGAAAACTTTTCAGAGAAAGTACCATAACATCTGACGAAAATTTCTTGCAATTTAATTGTAGTTTAGGTCAGTATTTAGATAAATGGGTAGAACTTTCCAATGTGAAGAAAAATTTTGATGGGTTAAGAGATTTTGATATCGGATCAACTCTTATCTAGTTGTTCACATGATCTTGGAACTTTCTTGCTCGAACAGAGTTTTGAATCTTCTCATGAGCTTGCAGAAGCTGCTGATAGATATCTAGCTTATGGAGTTAATAAGTGTCGAAAGGGAAAACCATCTTCAGTTAAGCAGTCTAATCCACAAAATTTTAAACATTCGAGCGTATCTAAAGCAGACTCGTCTCTTGATGTTAAATGTCACCATTCTGGCGAAAAGGGCCACATTAGACCAAATTGTCCAACTTTCAAATTAAACAAAAGTTAAGTGGTAAGGTAGTTTCCAAGATAAATGTAGTACTGACTCGTGAAGAAAAACTTAGTAATTGCCTCACTGATTTTAATGGTCAATTATTCAGTCAGAGGTAGAAGTTCTTTGATACGGGTTGTAATACGGTTGTGATAATACGGTTGTGATAAGGGATACTTTAGTACCTACAGAAACTCCTCTGGGGAAGAAAATTAAAGTGTATGATTATCTACGGAGACCAATTTATCTCAACACTGTTATGTGCCATTTAGAGTCAAAATTTTATTCAGGAGTAGTGAAAGCTATTGTTGCACCAATTAAGTTTACTAATGTAATTGTTGGCATGATTGATGGGTTGAAGGAGAAAGTGGATCGTGGTTTGAATATGATTAGCGAACCTCTGGAAACTGCCAGGATTAATGTATGTACTCGAGCACAAGTGAAAAGGGGAAATTTGTCAAATGTGTCTCTTAAGCATGATAATGACGTAGAAGACTTGGGGTTTAATTATGTAGACTTTGCTTTTCATCAGAGCAAATGCGAGACTATGAAAGATATTTACAGTATGTTGAGAATGAAACTGAATTTCCCGTTAAACATAGGAAAATTAAATATGTTAAAGTTGGTGACTTAATTTACCGTAAATGTATTTCTAGTATAAATGCATCTGATATTGGCTCAATGCAGTTGGTTGTTCCATTAATATATAGAAAGTTCATCATGAGGTTGGCGCATGAATCTCTTCTATCTGGACATTTTTCATCTAGGAAGACTACAGATAAAATATTTCAGAAGTTCTACTGGCCAAGGGCTAGTTTAGACATTTATAATTTTTGTAAATCATGTCATACATGTCAAAAGTTTAGTAATAAACCTAATAAAGTTCCCATGGTAAGCATGCCTGTGGTAGATGAACCTTTTTCTCGAATTGCCATAGACTTAGTGGGCCCTATTACACCTGAGTCAAAGAGAGGACATAAGTATATTCTGACTGTCGTTGCTATGGCAACTAGATTCCCAGAGGCAATACCACTTCGTAATATAGATACAGTATCTGTTGCAGAGGTTCTTGTTGAAATATTTTGCAGAGTTGGAGTCCCGCGAGAAATTTTAAGCGATAGAGGTTCTCAATTTAAATCTGATCTTATGTCAGAGATTAATAAATTACTTTCTGTTAAAGCCCTGTATACCAGTCCCTATCATGCTGCGTGCAATGGAATGGTTGAGAGAATGAATGGAACTTTGAAGAATATGCTCAAAAAGACTTGTTCAGATCATCCAAATGAATGGGATCGTTATATTAATGTGGTTTTATTTGCTTATCGTGAGAAACCCAATGACACATTGAAATTCAGCCCATTTGAGTTACTTTAAGGTCGGAATGTTCGTGGTCCTTTGTCCATTCTTCATGAATTATTTTCCAATAATTCCATTGACACTGAAATCAAAACTACTTATCAGTATTTTGTTGATTTGGGAAATAATCTTCATGATACAGCCAAAATTGCGGTTGATAATGCTAAGGTCAGTGCTAAGAAATATAAAGAATATTTTGACAGGAAAACTACAGAGAGAAAATTCAAGGTTAATGATAAAGTATTAGTTATGCTTCCTACTGGCACAAATAAATTTGTAATGCAATGGAGAGGCCCATATATAATCACTGATTTACACGCTAATGGAGTTGATTATTTTGTTAAAGTGGGTAACAGAATTAAGATTTATCATGCTAACATGTTGAAATTGTATACTAGGAGAGTAAATGTAATTCAAGAATTGTCTACCTCTCCATGTCATTTAACTGTTGTTTGAAGCTATTGCTGATGAACCTAATTCTTTGGTATATGCATCTCCCAGTGAAGTCACTGATTCTGAAAATAATTTTGATTTCAATCTTTTGAAGACTTCTAATTATTCTAATATTAAAATTAGTGGTTCCCTTACCACTCAACAAGTTAAAGACCTTAATGATGTCCCAAGTAATTTTCCAGATGTAATGAGCACTAATCCAGGTAGTACAAACACGATAACACACAAGATCAACCTTCACACATTTGAACCGTTCAAAACTAAAAACTACCCTATTCCAATACATTTGGCTGATGAATTTGATTGAGAGATAGACAAAATGTTGAAGATGGGTATAATTCAACCCTCTACATCAGATTATTGTTCTTCTGTCGTCTTTTTTAGAAAACCAGATGGTGGTTAGAGAATTTGTATTGATTTTAGGTCACTTAACAAACTGTATTTGATGCAGAACCAGTGCCATCTATCAGTGAAACTTTGCATAAATTTAATGATGCTTCATATTTTACAGAACTAGATCTGGCAAAAGGATATTGGCAGATTCCATTGGATCCTGAATCTAGGAAGTATACTGCATTTGCAACTAAGTATGGCTTAATGGAATTTAAAGTGATGCCATTTGGTTTGAGCACTGCTTGGGCTACATTTGTCCGCCTTATGCGAAAAGTTATTGCTGGATTGTCTAATGTTTCTTGTTATTTTGATAATATTCTAATATTCAGTAAAACTTGGGATGAACACCTGAAACATTTAAGTCTTGTAATGTCTCGTTTACGTGACCACGGATTAACTGCTGGACCTGGTAAATGTAATTTTGGTTTCAATGAAATTAAGTATCTTGGGTATATTTTAGGCAATAATTCATTGCAACCAATAAAATCCAGGGTTGAAGCAATAGTTAATATGTCCTTGCCAGAAACTAAGAAGACTTTACGTTCTTTCATGGGGACAGTTGCTTATTACAGCCGGCTTATACCAAATTTCTCTACTCTTTCAACTCCCATTAATGATCTCTTGAAAAAGAAAATAAGTATTTTAGAATGGTCTGATGAACAAATAAAATGCTTTAATGAACTTAGAAATTCCTTGTTGAAAGATTCTATTTTAATGATACCTGATACAAATAAGCAGTTTTATGTAAGAACTGATGCTCCCCATGTTGGCTTAGGAGTAGTTGTCTTACAAGAACATGCTGGCTATTGAAACCGGTTTGTTATGCTGGTAAGAAATTTAATACTGCCGAGCTCAAATACTCTGTAATTGAAAAAGAATGTTATGCCAAAGTATGGGGAATAAATCATTTTAAAGAATTTCTTTATGGTAGAGAATTTATCTTGCAGACAGACCATATGCCACTTAAATTTCTTTGTGGTATGAAAAATAAGAACGACAGGTTGTTCAGATGGATCTTAAAGTTAAGCCTGCAGCCATATAGCTTTTTGATTGAATATATCAAAGGATCCAATAACATTTGCTCAGATATGATTAGCAGGTGTGTCAATTTCTGAACTTGATTCATGTACATATTAGTTTCCTTTAAGGTAGTATTTTTTTTTTACCAACTAATATAACCAAAATTAGTAGGGGGGGTTTGTCAGGTAATAGCAGCGCCATCTATTGAGTGGTTCTGTAGAGTAATCTCAGCGCCATCTCTTGTTTGGTTAAATAATTATTTGGTGATGGTGAGTTGGAGTTAATTTATTTTTTCTTAACTATCCTTGTTGGGTTTCCGTAAGTGACTTCAATTTTCGCCCTCGTTTATCTGTGTTTGCCGCCTGACACCTACCACTACATATGAAGGTATTTATATTTTACATATAAGTAAACGAATAGTGTTAATGTTATTTAACATGTTATTTAAACTTATGTTTTAGAATGGTCGAAAATAACTGTTGTGAGGTGAGGTGATTGTAAAGTGATTTTGTTTAAGGATATTTGTGAATTGTTCACCTATTGTTGAGGGGTATAAATGTTGACAATACATGGTCTGATTTTGTGTTTTTCCAGGCTCCTACCCTTACATATATATAGTATATATATATATATTATATATATATATATCTATATATATATATATATATATAATATAATAATATATATATATATATATGATTTCGTATCTGGGGTTACTTTTGGCCTAGCCTCATAACTCGGGCTAATTAACAACATTGACTTGTCCACCCATTTAATGATGTACTTTCGAAGCTTGTGGCCTACCAACAGTGCTAACCATCGCTTCAGATCTTCAACAAGAAGTCGTCATATTTATCTCATAGAACATATGTTGATCAGTTATGTATATAATTCATTTACTTCAAACTTATTAGATTTATTTGGCTATGACTTAATTTTGAAATATATATCTTTTGTACATTTATTCTATTCATGTGTTTGTGTTCCCTCAGTGTAACTATTAACATATATGTAAACAGATATCAGTTTTACTTAAAAGCTGATGATGAGGCGTGATTTAATACTTGTAATGACGTAGAATTAGATACGATGTTCAAAGGCTTATTTGGGATTTTGAAGATAAATAATAAGGGACGAAAGACTCTTCAGATATTAAAATTGATGGCAGCAGATTTTCTATCCACTGAGAAATAATTCTTGTGTTTAGGTCGGCAGCAGAAGCCAATCCACTTCTACTGACGCAGAGGAGAGAGTATAAAGCCGACCTATGGAAAACCGAGTTCGCTCCCATAGCATCGGCAACAAATCCGCACGACTGTAAATGGGTCGTGGCATCTGCTCTGGGCACGAAAAAGGGCGTGAGGCTCGCAACCTCACTTGTGAAGACTTGCTGAGAAACCATAAAGGCTCTATCCGTCTGGTGCAACCCCTTCCAAAAACAAGGAAACTAGATTATATATATATATATATATATATATATATATATATAGATATATATATATATTATATTATATATATATAATAATATATATATACGCGCATTAGGCTACAAATGTCCTTTAATATCTGATTCGCTCTACCTTAGAATTAATATATTTCTCGTGGTAGCTGTGTGGCTATAGGCGCTTCACTGTACGTCCTGATTTCTTGGTTCCTAGGTTCGAGCCCGGGAGCCGTTGAAATCACTATCAACTAAAAATTCCTCTTCAGTCAACATATATGAAAATATATTAATTATGAGGTAGAGCGAATGACATATTAAAGGACATTTGTAGCTTAATGCGTATATGTGAATCACGGTGATGTGATCAGACACAACACACACACACACACACACACAACACACACACACACACACATATATATATATTATATATATATATATATATATATATATATATATATATATATATATATATATATATGTATATATATATATATGTGTGTGTGTGTGTGTATACATATATACACGTTATCTAGCGAGGTTCCAGGTTCAAGTCTTGAACAGTAACTTGCGCATCTGGTAGTTAGTCTATTGTGGTGCGTTGCCACTGAAACAGAAAAGGGTAAAAGACTAGCAACCCCGTCAATATAGACTTGCAGAGAATAGAAGGAATGACTCGATGACGATCCAGAGAAAGAGAGACGTGTGTCAAGTTTTTTCCGCGAAGTCAAATTGACATGGAACGGAATACTCAATTGTATCTAAGGCTAAATAATATGATGATAATAACTGGACCACACCCCGGAGCAAGCACCGAACACGCTCTGCGGCTCGAAAGAAGGACGGTTATAGGATCCAGGAATCTAAAGGTTGGATCCAGGAATCTAAAGGTTGGCGACAGCGGAATGAGAAATCCCCCAAAGAGAAGGAGCTAATGACAGGAAATGATAGGCGTGAATCCTGATGGTCGCTAAGGAACCAAAATAGCCTCACTGTCGAACTTCTCACACTGTTGGACAGTGGAACAGTCTCCCTGAGGATGTCGCGTCACTGGAACTGCAAAAGTTCAAGCGAAGAAGCAATGCATTTCTACCCAGTACAATTCTCTTTGCCATTTCATCATTTAATTAAATTTTTATCTACTTATTTATTACTTTGTCAATTTATTTTTTCAGTTTTAATCATCGAACCCTTCTTTCTGTTTCCTGTTACCTTCTCTTACTTCTTTCTAATGAACATATTCTTTGGAAGCTTCAATTTCAAGTCAATGGCCCAAGTTTGTGGGCTTATTGCATATAAACATAGTTTATCTTCTAAATAATAATAATAATATAATTTCACATGAATAGTGACAGAATTACCAAAGACTGCGAAAATTACCGTAGTAAGTTGTTACTACAAAAGTATCTCACGATGTCGAGGGAATTCTTAAGGCCTGTCCACACGAGCGGGCCTGATCGGCGTGCTCCGGGTTGACGGGCAAATTTCTGGCGGGCTTACCCGTGAATGTTGTCCACACGGGTGAGGCGATGGAGAGGTGGGCGTGCCCGACGATGCCAGTAGTGTGTTCAGTGCGGTACGATGAACATGGTGCCTTCAGCAAAGAAGAAGATATTGTGTAGCATGATAATTGGTTTGTGTGTGATGAAAAAGAAGAAAAAGAAGAGAATATGGTGGAAAGAATGGCTCAGTAAAAGAAATGTATATGGTTAACGTACGTCTGCCAGGGTCGAAGCTCAAGCCATCGGGCAATTTGACGGTTTGCCCGTCAAGAGTACCCGTTAGAGAGGAGGTCCGCCGATTAGGCCCGGTCGTGTGGACAGGCCTTAAAGACACCGCCTCTCCGGTGAAGGCTACGTTAGCCTGTTCTAATCATTTAGCCTAGACCAAGCCAGCTATCCTAGACCAGGCCAGCTTAGCCTAGACCAACCAACCAACCTACTTACATCTTGCTGGAAAGTCGTCACTCGTTGGGATGTCTGATGCTGACGAGACTTTCTGGAACACTGCTGCGCTGCTCAGATGAAGTTTTCTCAAGCCCCTGCCTTTATCAAGAAGAAAAAATTAGGATTAGAGAGAGGATTGGCCAGTTTTCTAAAAAAAATGCTATTGTATATTTTTATCTTTCAGGGAGGTGTTAGAAAAATAACGATAGTCGTAGAAGAATACCGCAGTTATTTATTTGTTTGAAATTGATTACAACTTTATTATAACCGCCGATCAAGTCGAATATTTTATGCTTAGTTTATGAAGCGTTAGTCACCTTTTATTATTATTATTATATTAGCTTGTCCGGGAGGTATCTGATGACCAAAATCTCAGCAGCCAATTGTCGGTCTACTTTCAACATTCATTTGAATCCGAGCGGACACAGCAAATATTGACTAACATGATATAACGGTATATCCTTTCACGAGACCCATTAACTTGTATACAGTATCAAATCCTTCTGCGACCAGATTAGGGAATCATAGATAGGCTTTTGTTATTTTTGTCCAGCATTTTAGATTCTTCTTCACTAATCGCATTTAGTCGTAGAAAGGTTTTGTTTCTTTGTAGCTTGTGTAGATTTAGTTTCCGTTTTTGTTAAGGCAGTTTCTTGGGATATAAATTCCATCTGTTTTCAGTACTGTTTTTGCGCTGATGGGATTCTGGTATCATCTATCATATTGAATATGCAAATAGTGCTGGTATCATTTTAGAGTACCAGTAATATCAACAACAAAAAATAACGTTTTTAATACTTTAGTTAATGCTTGTAAGTTGTGAGTATTTAGTTATTCGCTCATTCTCCTTTCCAATGATGAAATGACATAGCCTTGCTTTCTTGAGAGTGGATGTCTATCAGTTGAGCCCTTCACCATTTTCTAACACTAAACTGGTCTTCATTAATTTTTAAATAAAATAGTTCTGTAGATTATTACTGTTGATAATTTTTACCTGATGTGGTGTAACATCAAGTTACTAGGTAAAATCTCTGATGACTGATGAATCCAAAAGTATTCTCCCCATTTAACAAAATTTCTATATTTCCGAACATTATCATTAATTATGCCTGATTTGCATCTTAATACATTTACCCTAATACATGTACTGAAAGGATTCTGTTGAGGATGTCCTTTTCCGTGATACTTGTCATCCTGAACCTATTCTTACAAAATTTGCTTACATTCGCTGTTGGGATGTTAAGAAAATTCTTGATCGTCTTGATAGCTGGGGTGGAATTCCTGATGGTTTCTTCGCTTTGATTGTTTGTTTTTTAAGGTTTCTGGTGTGTTGACTCCTAAGATAATTATATTCAATAGATTTTTAGGTCAACGTAGTATCTTTAATGGCCGGCTGCAAGCTGAGCGTTGCAGTGAATGTTCTAAAGAATGGCTTATCTACAGAGCGCAGCAATCACAGGCCAATTTCTACTCTCCCTGTGCTCTCTAAAGTTGCAGAACATCTTATTTTTAAGCCACTATATAAGCATGCGGACTCTAAAGGATTGTTGCTTGATAGTCAATATGCACATAGGAAGTTTTTTTGATCTTTTATTATAAAAACGATATCTGTATATACAATATTACATATAATGTTAATAGCACTAATGACTAATACAAAGTTAAGCAAGTTTTTGGTACATTTTTATCATATGTGTACATACAAGAATTTCAATAACGTTTAAGTAATACAATTATGTACAAATTCACTTCCAACCAAATACTAACATATGGAACGCAAAGAGTAGCAATAGATACACACACACACATACACACACACACACACACACACAAACAAATAAATCGTAACTGTTGTTTCGCTTTTTTCCAAAGAATACATCTAGTACATCTTTATTTTTTCCTTTCATAATGCAATTTACCCCAGTAAGACGTGATCTAGTTTTCCAAGTAAGAGTGTAATGTATTTTTTTTTTTTACAATAAAATAGTACAGTTTCCTCGCCAATTTCACATTTGACCAAAACTTATATCTATGTTATATTAGAGAGGTAGTCTTTTATAAATATCATTAGGTACCGGCGATGTTGTTTTAGATTTGTTATGACAATTGCAAGAGAACCTTCATAAAGGTTTTGTGTGCAGACCCAGAGTAATTCAACTAGATTTTTAGTGCTGCTTTCGGTTTAGTAAATCACAAAGCACTTCTGAATCTCGGAGTGGGTAGATACGTTTTAGGTTTTACTTCAAGATTTCCTTGCAGGGAGGCAGCAACGAGTTCCTGTTGATGGGCTCTCAAGTAAACCAATACCTATTACTTATATTAACCGAGTATTGTTCCATGGCCCCCTGAAGGATGACCTCGCGAATCGGAAAAGAAAACACTGTGACGTCATCGCTTGTAGTGCCTGAAATGGCAACTGTCTCCGGTCAGCACATCACTCGTTATGTGTTGCAGTGCTCCCCTATGTGTGGCCCAGAATTGCAAGGGGAATTATCGAAGTGGGACTAAAGTACACGTTTTTGCTTTTCCAAAGAATGAAGAACTGACCAGGAAATGGATCAGAGCGATAAAACGTGAAAATTTCACGCTAACGAGAAATAGCAGGGTAAGTCCTTTTACTGTCACCATGGTATTACTTTAAATTAGTCTACTTAGGTACATCAATGTTTTGTTCAAAATATAATCGTGAAGAAAAGGCATGGTAGGAATGTGCAAGGTAGGCTCATACAGTTACAGAATCATCAGCTGTAGGTTAGGTTAGGTTAGCTTAAACGTAGCCTGTACTCGGTTTTTTTTTCATCTGTTCACCAGCCTGTGGTGCTCGCGCATGGTAACACTGCATCCCAGGCTTTAAATAGTTACACTACGTGTAAGTTTTGGGTAAATAAAAGGATATCTGGGTATACATTTGCAACTAAAAAGTCTTTTGATAATTTACTGTGTGTGAATTACATCGTTAATATTCAAAATAGGATATTGTTATCATTGTTGAATGTAAGCTGCATGTAACTATTTAAAGCCTGGGACTCAGTGTTACCATTCGCAAGCACTGCAGGCGGGTGGACAGATGGAAAAAAAAACAGAGTGGGATCTGAAAGTATGTGTCCTTCATGTCTATTGTCAGCATAAAGTCCTTGTCCCTGACTACTGCTAGAACTGTCTTTGGGGTCTCCATTCTGAAACTGTTTTCCTTATAAAGCGATTCAATGTTGACAGATCTGTTACTGTCCTCCAATCCCCGTTGGCTTTGGGGACAAGGAAAATGCGGCTGTAAAACCCCTTTGACAGAAGCATACTCCTTTTTCCGTCCTTTTTCCGTCATCTTCTTCAGTTCCATTTACTCTTGTTAATTAAGTACCCATAGTCATGCACAAATTTTTTTTTTGTTATCCCAAGACACAGCTAGCATTATTCAAGTGAAAAGTATGTGCAATTATATACTATAATGTACATACAGTACAGTGGGTGTATGTATGCATATATGTATGAATGTATGCATGTATGTATATGTGTGCACATAAATATCTCCTATACGTACTGGTATAGCATACTGTTTAAGTGTCTAAGTAAGAGTAGGCGTTACTTTAAGCTTATTAAGGTTTTATGAAAGATTTAGGTTATTTTTGCTTCATTTTCATTATTTTTATTTCACTATACATATAAATTTCAAAGTAATATATATATATATATATATATATATATATTATATATATATATATATATATATATATATATATATATATATATATATATATATAAACAAAGTTTTTTTTGCCACGAAGGAAAAAAATGAAAAAGCGAGTTTGCCAAGTACGTTCGGTCCTGTTCGGACCCTTTACTGAGGCATTTTTTTCCTTCGTGGCAAAAAAAACCTTTATTTATACATAGCATCACGTTTTATATACTTCGTGATCAAGTTATTCATATATATATATATATATATATATATATTATATATATATATATATATATATATATATATATATAAGCCATTCTAGAAGGCTTAGAAGGACCTCCCAAGAATTCCTGAACGCCACAGGACTACATGTGTGTGTTTAACGGTCATTCTCTGCCAGATTAAAAAGAGCGTCACCTCCCCCCATCATCCCCCCAAAAAAGTTCGTTGGTTCTTAGCCGGTCACTATATCGGCACCCTTCCTTGGGTCAGTAGAACCTAATGGCAAGGTGCCGGAGCCAATCACATACTAGAGGGAAAATATCGGGGGTTGTGGGGGGTTAGAGGAAAGGGAGAGAATGCCAAGGTTTCCCCTTGAGGGATGCGGTGAGGTGTCAGTCAAGCAAGAGGGTGGACACACGGTTTCCCCTTGGTTCCCTCCGCCGGTTCCCATCCTCGGTCTGAAACTCTATAAAAACTCGGGTTTTTATAGAATTTAGCTGTACTCTCACTCGGGCTCTTGTGTAACTTTACTAGAATATAAGACCGGTGTTAAATTAACCACTGAGCGTTTGATTTCTGCATGATCCACAGTAACTTAAAGAGACCCATATTCACGACCGTGTTTAGTTAAACATATCAATATGAACAGTTTACATGTAATATGGAAATGATAATAATAAAATGGACAACAAAAACTTTTGTGTATGTGCTTAATTTCAAAGAATTTCAGAGGGAGAAAATGGGCTTGAAAAGGGGGGGAGGGGGAAAGGGTAGTTTTACGTGTACTGTCTCTATATGCATGGACACTGAACATTTTATATTATAAAAACAAATAATTCACAAAACCTTAATGGGCGTAAAGTTACACTCAATCCATCACAGTATATGAAGCTTACCAATATATTCTGAATTGAGAATATATATATATATATATATATATATATATATATATATATAATATATATATATATCTATATATATATATATACATATATAAATATGTATATATACATATATATACATATTTATATATATATATATATATATATATATATATATATATATATATATATATCTATATATATATATAACTGAATCACGAAAGTCTGGAACGTGATAAATCCATAAATAAAGGTATAAGCCACGAAGAAAGAATAAACAACGGGGTCTCTCCAAGATCTTTGACTCGACGTCCTTTACTCAGTAGATTAAAGGATGTAGAGTCGAAAGATCTTGCAGAAACTCTGTTGTTTATTTTTCATTTGTGGTTTAGACCTATATATATATATATATATAGGATATATATATATAATATATATTATTGATATATATTTATATATATATAATATATATATAATAATAATATTAATATTAAATATATATAGATATATAATAGTATAATAAATTAATATAAATAATTTATATATATATATATATAATAATATTAATATATCTATATATATATATATATATATATATATATATGATATGAATATATATATATATCTGAAATAACTTGATCACGAAGTATATAAAACGTGATGCTATGTATAAATAAAGGTATTTTGCCACGAAGGAAAAAATGAAAAAGCGAGATAGCCGAGTACTTTTGGTCCTGTTCGGACCCTTTACTTAAGGCAAACTGATTTTACAGAGGACAACATAGTCAAAAGAAGGCTTAATATCTAAGTCAAAAGAAGGCTTAATATCCAAACTGACACTACAAGATTAGCAATAAGGGCGATTTCACTCTACAGAAAGGAGGAAACGCCTGAGGGTAGCCACACTTTGGGGGACACATGCAGTAAACAAGTTATTTTTCCAGAAAACAGTACATTTTGAAAAAACACGGAAGCATATACAATTTAATATCATGAAATTTACACAAATTTTCCCAAAAAATTATTATCAATGAAAAGACGAAAGAAAATATAAATACATATATCGAGCAAGAGAAAGAAGGAGAGAGAATATAGAGAGAGAGACAGAGAGAGAGAGAGAGAGAGAGAGAGAGAGAAAGAAATAATAACTATGTACATGTGGGACTAATTTATTAGTTGTTCATTTATTTTAAGGTCCTTCATAAACATCTTACAAATGTATGGGTCCAAATGGTACATTCCCAGACTAAGATTTAGGTTGTTTTTATTAGTGATTTGTATAATTGCCAATTCCAGTAAATTTCTTGAAACATAATCATTAGATCTAGCAATTACCGAGGTATCACCCCAATTAATACAATGAGATTTTTCACTCAGATGGATAAACAGTGCATTTGAAGTCTGGGCTGTTCTAACTGAATACATAAGCTGCTTAATCCGAACACATAAATATTTACTAGACTGACCAACGTAAAACGATGGGCAATCCTTACAAGGAATTTTGTAAATGATGTTGTTATTTGTTACGGGACTATTCTTAATTAGCATATCTTTAATGGTATTGTTATAAGAGAACACTACATTAACATTAAACGATTTAAATATTGATTTTATGGTTTCAAATCCACGAAAATAAGGTAAGCTAAGTACATTTTTAGGCATTTCTTTTTCATTAATAGCAACATTATAAAACTTTTTATGAGCTTTTTGATAACATAAATCAATTAAATGAGGTGGGTAGCAGAGATCATTTCCTATCTTTTTTATGTATTCTATTTCTTGGTCCAGGTATTGTGGACTCGTGATACGCAAAGTGCGTAGGAACATAGAAGAAGAAAAAATTGAAATTTTAATATTAAGATGGCCAGAATAAAAATGTACATATGTTAAATTATTTGTGGGTTTTCTATAAATACTGAATTTGCATTGGAAAGATGCTCTATGTATTAATACATCTAGGAAAGGGATGGCGTTGTTATTTTCGATTTCAACAGTGAATTTTATGGATGGCACTAAATTATTCAATTTAGGCAGTAAATCATTTACATCGATACCAACAGGTAAGACTACTAAGATATTATCGACATATCTGTACCATTTTAATGGGATAAGTGTGATATTCGGGAGGTGTTGTCTCTCAAAAAATTCCATATATAAGTTTGAAAGGAGAGGTGATAAAGGGTTACCCATGGCCATACCAAATATTTGTTGGTAATATTCTCCATTAAAAATAAATCTGCAATCACAAATACATAACTTAATTAAGGAAATTATGTGACTAACGTACATAGGCAATTCATGCAGTACAAGTTCATTACTTAAATATTCTAGCACAGAGTCAATAGGGACTTTTGTAAACAAAGAACATACATCAAAACTGACAAAGATATCGCTAGGGTTTAGTACAATGATATTTAATTTTTCCACAAGATCAAGAGAATTCTGGATGTGCGAATTAGATGCAGTTCCTAGTAGCGGGAATAACAATTTAGTAAGATATTTAGATAGTTTATAAGCAATTGATCCTACAGTACTAATAATTGGGCGCATAGGTTTGTTTTCCTTATGAGTTTTGACTGGGTCATGTAAATAAGGTAATGAGGGACACTTTACAGTTAACTTACACAAAAGTTCTTTTTTATTTTTAAGAATTTGTTTGATATTGATATTAAAGTTTTTTATTACTTGGTCCAACGGATTTTTTGCGAGTTTTTTGTAGGTTATTTCATCCTCTAGTAAAGTATGCATGCGTGATATGTAGTCAGTTTTGTCAAGAACCACTAAACTATTGGATTTATCAGCCTTGGTAATGTGTAAGCTATCATCATTCTTCAATTCTTTTAAACTTTTTCTGTAGCGAGCGGGGAAGTTATTTTCATGATAGGCATGCGTAGCACTATATGTCATGCCTTTGATAATGTCTAAATGATTTTGTGGTAGGTCACAGTATTTTTCAAACTTATATAGAGATGTTGCTATTGATAAAGCTGAGGGTTTGTTACAAATGAAGAAAGACAACCCAATGCCTAATGCACGCACTGTATTATCACTTATTTGTTTGCTCGATAAATTCACCACACAATCACTCCTAGCATTATTGGTCCAATCACTGTCGTTGATAAGGTTGTTTAATTTTCTGTCCAGTTTTCTAATCAAAGTGTCTGTAGTTCTATGAAGTTTTCCATATATTTCTTGCCTTAATGCGTGTTTCCAATCAGCGGGAATCGAGTAGTTGAAGTTACGTCGGGCTTTTTCCAGTTCTTTAAATTTCTCCTTTTCCTCCATTTTCGCAGCAGCAATGTGACGTTTTAATATAATTGAAGAAAATTCGTTAAAAGGATGTTGATCGTATCTTCTTATGCGGTATGGTAGCAATTATTTGGGTAACACTTGTTCTGCCAGGCATTTTTTCAGGAATTTCAGGTGAATTCTGGTAGAGTGCGCCGCCTATAAGGACTTGGAGAAAGAGGTGACGAAGCAGCTCAGCAGTGGGAACAGGAAAGTAAAAGTCAACGTGGCCCTCATGATGAATAACTTGATCACGAAGTATATAAAACATGATGCTATGAGGGCCACGTTGACTTTTACTTTCCTGTTCCCACTGCTGAGCTGCTTCGTCACCTCTTTCTCCAAGTCCTTACAGGCCGCGCACTCTACCAGAATTCACCTGAAACGATCTCTGCTACCCACCTCATTTAATTGATTTATGTTATCAAAAACCTCACGAAAAGTTTTATAGTGTTGCTATTATTGAAAAAGAAATGCCTAAAAATGTACTTAGCTTACCTTACTTTCGTGGATTTGAAACCATAAAATCAATATTTAAATCGTTTAATGTTAATGTAGTGTTCTCTTATAACAATACCATTAAAGATATGCTAATTAAGAATAGTCCCGTAACAAATAACAACATCATTTACAAAATTCCTTGTAAGGATTGACCATCGTTTTACGTTGGTCAGTCAAGTAAAAATTTATGTGTACGTATTAAGCAGCATATGTATTCAGTTAGAACAGCCCAGACTTCAAATGCACTGTTTATCCATCTGAGTGAAAAATCTCATTGTATTAATTGGGGTGATACCTCGGTAATTGCTAGATCTAATGATTATGTTTCAAGAAATTTACCGGAATTGGCAATTATACAAATCACTAATAAAAACAATCTAAATCTTAGTCTGGGAATGTATCATTTGGACCCATATATTTGTAAGATGTTTATGAAGGACCTTAAAATAAATGAACAACTAATGAATTAGTCCCATATGTATATAGTTATTATTTCTTTCTCTCTCTCTCTCTCTCTCTCTCTGTATGTCTGTCTGTCTGTCTCTCTCTCTCTCTGGTTCGATATTCTCTCTCCCTCTTTCTCTTGCTCGATATATATATTTTTATTTTTTTTCTTCTTTTCATTAATAATAATTTTTTGGGAAAATTTGAGTAAATTTCATGATATTAAATTGTATATGCTTCCGTATTTTTGTCAAAATGTACTGTTTTCTGGAAGAATAACTTGTTTACTGCGTGTGACCCCCAAGGTGTGGCTACCCTCAGGCGTTTCCTCCTTCCTGTAGAATGAAATCGCCCATATTGCTAATCTTGTAGTGTCAGTTTGGATATTAAGCCTTCTTTTGACTATGTTGTCCTCTGTAAAATCAGTTTGCCTTAAGTAAAGGGTCCGAACAGGACTGAAAGTACTCGGCTATCTCGCTTTTTCATTTTTTCCTTCGTGGCAAAAAATTTATATATATAATATATATATATAATATATATATATATATATATATATATATCTATATATATAATATATATATATATATATATTCTCAATTCAGAATATATTGGTAAGCTTTATATACTGTGATGGACTGAGTGTAACTTTACGCCCATTAAGGTTTTGTGAATTATTTGTTTTTATAATATAAAATGTTCAGTGTCCATGCATATAGAGACAGTACATGTAAAACTACCCTTTCCCCCCTCCCCCCCATTTTAAGCCCATTTTCTCCCTCTGAAATTCTTAGAAATTAAGCACATACACAAAAGTTTTTGTTGTTCATTTTATTATTATCATTTCCATATTACATGTAAACTGTTCATATTGATACATTATATATGTTTAACTAAACACGGTCGTGAATATGGTATAGTAAACTTTTATTTTGAATTCAGTTTTCTTCTCTGAAATTCCCAATAAAACCTTCATGTTAATTATGTTTATAGACTATATCAATTTTTTTTCTGCTACTAGGTTAGTAGAGACTATATGTGCATTTCTTATACTGCATTCTATAACGGTAGAATTTGTGTAACTCTGTAATGCTTTCATAGATCTACCTTACATCCCCATAGTGACTGTATACTTATGGTCAAGGTCTGAATCCAAAATTCATAGATCATTCTTATATTTGGCAAGCATGTTCCTTGTGGCTAGTAGATAATAGATAATAAGTAGATACCATTCGGATGTATCCTCCAAGGAAGGGTAGCCAAACCAGGTTGCAACACATTCACTCATTTATCCGCTCATCACAGGTCCCTAAATGATGATCCCAATAACTTTTGGTCTAGGTCAAAGGTCATCAGGGGTCAACAAAGGTCAGTCTTATTACTGTTGAATATGCACACAAGGATCCATGCTTGCCCACTTGATGTGGTTTAGGTACGTAAAATGAATAAAAAAAGCAGGATTCTTGAGATCTTCATAAGGTAAGACAGAAATGTGAATAAAAAGAGTGTAAATACAAACAGATATTGGTAAGAATTGGTGGGAAAGTAATATCAATGAATCATCACTGCCATGACCTAGGTAGCACTACAGGGGATGACGTCACAAATGATCCGCCAGGCCTTGAGTGTATACAAGTTATATGGTCGTTGGCCTGGAAAACAAGATTGTTCAGTATGCCAATGATGCAACACTTATGGATGTAATAAAGCCCCCACTTATGAGAAATGAAACTGCCCTTAGTCTCAATCATGATATATAGCGGATAGTGAATGGTGTTGTCGGTGGGATATGAGGCTGAACTCCAGTAAAACTAAAACACTATTGATTAGCAGGTCTGGTACAGATTTTCCGTCCCATCAGCCCCCTTCAGGTGGATGGGACTCTGCTGAACGAGTCTGGAGCTTCAACTATTATGGTGTAAATTTTGACTCGCACTTACTTTTGAGAAACATCTCATGAAAGCTTCAGCAAATGCAGCACGAATGTTAGTTATCGTTCGCAAGGTTTCATGTACTTATAACAGTGATAAAATCACTGCAACCTGTTTTAGGCCATGTGTGGTTCCTTTGCTAGAATACTGTCCTCCGGTGTGGATTCTGCTTCTGCCAGAGATTTATCTCTTTTAGATAGAGTGGATCATGGTGGTAGGTTTCGGTTTCCATATATTAGAACTTATGACTTATACCATCGACGGATAGTCTCTTGTTTGTCACTTTTTCATAAGTTTTCTTTTAATAGAGATCTTTCATATTCACAACTGATCCCTTATCCCGTTTTCACACCTAGAGCAGCCAGATTTACTGAACAGCAGCGCCAATGTGCAGTAAATGTGACTCAATATAGAACTTCTCAGTTCCAGAGGTTCTTTGTTCCTCACACCTGAGGATGTCGTGCAATTGGAACTTTAGAAGTTCAAGCGAAAGTGCAATTTATTACCCCTAGTACAGTTCTTGCATTTTAATAATTATTGTCTTACATTTTTATACTTGTTAACGTTTCAACTTATTTTTCCTTTTCTGATAAGTGGAAGCTCTTCCTTCTGCATTTCCCTTTACCTCGTCTTACTTCCTCTTACTGAGCACCAAATTCTTTGGAAGCTTGAATTTCAAGTCAATGTCCCCTTTGGTGGGCTTGTTCCATATGAATAGAGTTCATCTTCCGAATAATGATAATGAGTGCTGTTCTCTTTTTTTTGTATTAATTAAAATGCACGAAGGCAACCAAATAGAAAGTTGATGAAAACTGATATACCAGTGAGGTCACCTTATTCGTAATCACTCAAGTACTTGATAAGATAACAGAATTTCAAAAAGTAAGGAGTGCTCGTTGAGAAGTCAGTGATAATGCACAAACAAAGTCACTGCCCTGCAGAGATGTGATGACGTCGAAATTATATGAAAATCAGGCTGGAGCTTAGACCATAAATTGCGCTTGATACATCTGTGGTGGAACAAGATTAGGTATTGCACGAAAGACTTCTAGTTCTCATTCGAATTAACTTCCAGCATTAGTTGGAAATTGGCCCCATGCATTACCAAAGAAAACACACACACACACACACGCACACACACACAGATATATATATATATATATGTATATATATATAATATATATATGTATAATATATATATATCTATCTTATATATCTATATATATATATATATATATATAATATATATATATATATATATATCAGTAAGGAAAACCAAGGCCAAAACCCGGAACAGCATTTTGCACAACTTCATTGGGACATGTTTCGAGTAGTACTATCACTCGTTATCAACCTACAAAATTAAAATGAATGACATTATAGTTCTTGCAGTCAAGTAAAAAATCTGAATAATAATGAAAATAATGAAAATAAAGCAAAAATAACCTAAATCTTTCACAAAACCTTAATAAGCTTAAAGTAACACCCATTCTACTCTTACATAGACACTCTTAAACAGTAGGCTATACCAGTACGTATTGGAGATATTTATGTGCACACATATACATACATACATACATTCACACACACTGTACTGTATGTACATTAAGTATATACTTGCACATACTTTTCACTTGAATAATGCTAGCTGTGTCTTGGGATAATAAAAAACATTTGTGCATGACTATGGGTACTTAATTAACAAGAGTAAATGGAAGTGAAGAAGATGACGGAAAAAGGAGCGGCGGAACAAGTATGGTTCCGTCAAAGGGGTTTTACAGCCGCATTTTCCTTGTCCCCAAAGCCAACGGGGATTGGAGGACAGTAATAGATCTGTCAACATTGAATCTGTTTATAAGGAAAACAAGTTTCAGAATGGAGACCCCAAAGACAGTTCTAGCAGTAGTCAGGGACAAGGACTTTATGCTGACAATAGACTTGAAGGACGCATACTTTCAGATCCCACTCTGTTCTTTTCCATCTGTCCACCCGCCTGTAGTGCTCGCGAATGGTAACACTGAGTCCCAGGCTTTAAATAGTTACATGCAGCTTATATTCAACAATAATAATATCATATTTCGAATATTAACGATGTAATTCGCAAACAGTAAATTATTAAAACACTTTCCAGTTGCAAATGTATATCCAGATATCCTTTTATTTACCTAAAACTTACACATAGCGTAATTATTTAAAGCCCGGGATGCAGTGTTACCATGCGCGAGCACCACAGGCGGGTGGACAGATAAAAAAAAAAACCGAGTACAGGCTACGTTTAAGCTAACCTAACCTAACCTACAGCTGATGATTCTGCAACTGTAGGTATTAGCCTACCTAGCACATTCCTACCATGCCTTTTTTTCACGATAATATATTTGAACAAAACATTGATGTACCTAAGTAGACTAATTTAAAGTAATACCATGGTGACAGTAAAAGGACTTACCCTGCTATTTCTCGTTAGCGCGAAATTTTCACGTTTTATCGCTCTGATCCATTTCCTGGTCAGTTCTTCATTCTTTGGAAAAGCAAAAACGTGCACTTTAGTCCCACTTCGATAATTCCCCTTGCAATTCTGGGCCACACATAGGGGAGCACTGCAACACATAACGAGTGATGTACTGACCGGAGACGGTTGCCATTTCAGGCACTACAAGCGATGACGTCACAGTGTTTTCTTTTCCGATTCGCGAGGTCATCCTTCAGGGGGCCATGGAACAATACCCGGTTAATATAAGTAATAGGTGTTGGTTTACTTGAGAGCCCATCAACAGGAACTCGTTTCTGCCTCCCTGCAAGGAAATCTTGAAGTAAAACCTAAAACGTATCTACCCACTCCGAGATTCAGAAGTGCTTTGTGATTTACTAAACCGAAAGCAGCACTAAAAATCTAGTTGAATTACTCTGGGTCTGCACACAAAACCTTTATGAAGGTTCTCTTGCAATTGTCATAACAAATCTAAAACAACATCGCCGTTACCTAATAATATTTATAAAAGACTACCTCTCTAATATAACATAGATATAAGTTTTGGTCAAATGTGAAATTGGCGAGGAAAATGTACTATTTTATTGTAAAACAAAAAATACATTACACTCTTACTTTGAAAACTAGATCAGGTCTTACTGAGGTGAATTGCATTATGAAAGGAAAAAATAAAGATGTAAAAGAGTAAAAAAAAAAGGAGTTCTGTTTTTGTATTCTTTGGAAAAAAGTGAAACAACAGTTACGATTTATTTGTGTGTGTGTGTGTGTGTGTGTGTGTATCTATTGCTACTCTTTGCGTTCCATATGTTGGTATTTGGTTGGAAGTGAATTTGTACATAATTGTATTACATTGAAATTCTTGTATGTTCACATATGATAAAAATGTTCCAAAAACTTGCTTAACTTTGTATTAGTCATTAGTGCTATTGACATTATATGTAATATTGTATATACAGATATCGTTTTTATAATAAAAGATCAAAAAAACTTCCTATGTGCATATTGACTATCAAGCAACAATCCTTTAGAGTCCGCATGCTTATATAGTGGCTTAAAAATAAGATGTTCTGCAACTTTAGAGAGGACAAGGAGAGTAGAAATTGGCCTGTGATTGCTGCGCTCTGTAGATAAGCCATTCTTTAGAACATTCACTGCAACGCTCAGCTTGCAGCCGGCCATTAAAGATACTACGTTGACCTAAAAATCTATTGAATATAATAATCTTGGAAGACAACACACTAGAAACCTTAAAAAAAAAAAATCAAAGGGAAGAAACCAACAGGAACTCCACCCCAGCTACCAAGACTAACAAGAATTTTCTTAACATCCTTAGAGCGAATGCAAGCAAATTTTGTAAGAATAGGTTCAGGATGACAAGTATCACGGAGAAGAACATCCTCAACAGAATCCTTTCAGTATATGTATTAGGGTAAATGTATTAAGATGCAAATCAGGCATAATTAATGATAATGTTCGGAAATATAGAAATTTTGGTAATTGGGGAGAATACTTTCGGATTCATCAGTCATCGGAGATTTTACTTAGTAACCTGATTGTTATGGGCGACACAAACTCAGAAACTCAACTTTAACCTTTATTCCGTTAACAGTAGTAGTAGTAGTAGTAGTAGTAGTAGTAGTAGTAGTAGGTTCATTCCTGAAAGGAATTATTGCGAACTTTAAATACATTATCAAATAACCCATAATATTCAATAAGTCATAACGGTGACATAGTGTACCTTAATACATCTTGCAAAGCTAATTAAATATACTTTTCTAAACAAGACACTTTCATTGCCACTTTAGACCTCCTTTGACTATATCACATTTTATCATATTTATAGGACAATCAAATGTTAAATGTCACAAATAAATCAATTTACGCCTTTTAACGCTTAAATGAATAAAACATACAAAGCAAATATATATAAGTTCGTCAAAAAACTTACATCTGTGTGCCCAAAAATGAATCCTTTGAATTACGAAATATACAACTGTACTCCTTGAAGACCTTGCTTGAACTGCCAGAGACTCATAATTTTAGGAAGTGAGATGAAATCGTAATTTGTTTACACCTCTCAACTCTTTAACTACCACTTACAAAAGTAACGACATTGTTTTACCAACTAGATGGGTTTGTGTTTCTGCATTAACATACTCAGCCTCATAAACAGATTAAACCTGTTTATCAAAATATACACCTACTCATGCAGACACAATAAATAACCTTTAAGTTACAATACAAACTCTTTGAATTCAAAACACTTTCATGATTCACATATTCACCTAAACAAAATTAAACATCTTCATAACTCAAATAATATATAATATCAAATGATAGGCCATAAGAACAACATAATATCACGTTACATTTAACATGAAAATCCTAGCCTTCAACTAATAACACTAGCTTCTGAATAGGACGGACAATAACCGAAGAAAGTGTCTTAATCTTGGCACTGCGAATTGTTCCTTTGTCATCTGGGTATACTTCTATCACTCGCCCCATTGGCCACTGATTCCTTGGCTCAATGTCACTCTTTACCAAGACCACATCACCAACAATTAGATTTCTTCTTGGTTCATTCCACTTTTGTCTAGTCTGTAAAGTGCTCAAAGACTCCTTTCTAAATCTTGACCAAAACAGGTTGGTCAGATATTGAACGCATCTCCACCTTCTCCTCATGTAAACATCATCCTTTTGAAACAAGCCAGGGGGAGGGATCACATAAGATTTTGGAATCAAAAAATGGTTTGGAGTTAGTGGCTCAAGGTCATCTACGCTGTCACTTACAGTGGTTAACGGTCTTGAATTGACGATGCTCTCAACCTCACAAAGCAGAGTCCGTAAACTTTCATCATTTAGCCTTTCACCAAATTCCTTCACCAGTGCAGACAACTCCTTTCTAACTGTTCTGATTTGGCGCTCCCAACAACCACCCATGTGGCTTGCTGCAGGTGGATTGAATTTCCATTCAACATGATGATGCGACAAATACTTCTCAATCTTCTTTTCCTCCACCTCATCAAGAGCTGCCTTAAGTTCTCTCTCAGCCCCATGGAAGTTGGTTCCATTATCACATCTGATAACCTTGGGATGACCTCTTCGAGAAACAAATCTTCGCAAAGTATTTATGAAAGAGTCAGATTGTAAAGTGTTTGCAGTTTCAATATGAATTGACCTACTAACCAAGCAGGTAAATATCACACCATACCTCTTTAACTCCTTTCTTCCTTCCTTGATGTAATAGGGTCCAAAGAGGTCAATACCAACATTACTGAATGGTGGTGAAGGTTCCAATCTGTCTGCTGGAAGATCAGCCATCTTTTGACTCAAAGCTGGTTCTTTCAACTTCCTGCAAGTAACACAATGAAATAACACATTCCTGACAGTTGCATTAGCATTGATGATCCAATACATCTGCCTTAGATTTGAGAGAACATGGTTTCTACCTGAATGAGCTAATAATTCATGCTCATGTCGTATCAACAATGTAGTCACATGATGCTTCTTTGGTAACAGTATGGGATGTTTGGCAGACTGTGGAATGTCAGACCTTCTTATTCTACCTCCAACCTTCAATAAGCCATCCTCAGAATCAAGAAAGGGATCAAGCTTATATATTGGACTACTCTTGCCAACTGACAATTCCCTTGATGAAGCCTTCACTTCATCACCAAACACCTCCCGTTGAACATACATTATGATTGCCCTTTCAGCATCAGTGGTTACACAACCTTTCCTTTTACCACTAAGGATTGACTTTAGTTGTTGAAATACAGAAACTGCCTTTTGTAACCTTGACCATGAAGAGAAATATTCAATCAATCTTGTAAACCCATGATGTTCTTCAGAAATTGTGACCGCAGACACATGTTCACTCTTACCATCAACACAATCTGCACACACATGTAATAGTTAAATTTTTAATACAGATAAATTCCATATCTGTAAATACACCCACGACCTAAAGGGTCATTGGTGAATTAGGAGTGTCACTACGTAACCATAAACAAGACGTGAAAACTAGACCATGCTATGCAATGCTTGCAGTAGCCTGGTTTGCGTTTGCATGTCGAATCATTTTCTGAATTTGTAAAGCAAAGCACAACACCTTCCATGGGAAGCGGTTGACCTATTCACCCATAGCGGAAGCGCATGACTTCCGAGGCCGCAGGGCTACGTGTTCATTTTGTTCTAATTATGATAAATCGCTGAGATAGCTAGTGTTCCGCTATCGACGCAATGCTCCTATATTGTAGTTCACTTCAGATTACTCAACGGAGCGGTCATCCGACCAAACCATCTCTATACTCCAGTGATGGAGCAGCTAAGAAATAAAGTTGTTAAAGTTGTACTCCATCTCCCTTATTCTAAAGAAGAACCAACTCTACTAGATCTCACTCAGACAAGAAGGGAAAGTAGAACCAACAATGCTTACGAACAACAGTCGTAAGAAAAGACATACTAACTGTCGCTGTCTTATATCATTATACTAAGTGGACAAGCGGGAGTTACATACTGGTTGCAGCCTAAATCTACAATTACAAAAGAACCATATACGTCTGGCGAAGAAATGAATCATCGAATACCAGCTATAAATCAGTAATAAACTGAGGAAACAGGATCTTCAATCAACAAGCAACTGTAAACATCCTACGAACACGAAGAAATGTCCTTCATCGAGACGAATTCGAGCATCAACATCGACGTTTAGTGAACGACTTTCATCAATTATCTTCAAGAATCGAACTGGACGTGAAGCAGCATCGGATCATCAACGGGAAGAGAAGGAATCATCACGACAACAACACTTCTTCCTGCAACGTGAGAGAGAGAGAGAGAGAGACTGTGACGTCATCACGACAATAACACTTCTTCCTGCAACGCGAGAGAGAGAGAGAGAGAGGCTGTGACGTCATTGGAACGTCAACATTCTTTCCGCATATATACCAAAGCTAAGTACATCCTTTATCCATTCAGGTTTTATCAGTGAAGTGTTTTACATCACGAGTCGATCGTCCAGTATTCCTGGGGTGAGTTATACGCAATCTTAATCTTCATTCATTACAGGAATCAATCTTCAACCACGAATTCTCGCCCGCAGAATTTTTTTTCTCGTTGTTGCTAATCCCTTTTTCTTCCAGGAGTTTTCCGGAAAATATCTTTATCACATTATCTGTATTAATATTATCATTTTGGGGGTCTTTCCTATTATTTACAACACATTTTTATTTTATATTGCATATGCGTTTACGCAGTGGTCGTGTGTACTCTTATAGATACTTTGATAGGATCGCAAGGAATCGTAGTGATAAGAAAAAAGTAAAAGTTAACATGGCAACTACTGTGGCTGGCTCTTCTGCACCGGGTAACCCCAATCCCGTGGTTACTCTCGTCAGTGTGAGGTCAGCAATAGTCTCTTTTCAAGGTCGGGTCAATGGGTTCCTGCCTCAAAACGTTGAGTCATGGATCTCATCAGTAGACGCTCATTTAAATGCAAAATGCATCACAGACCCATCTGTACAATTACAGGAAGCCAAAAGCTTCATAGACTTTGCTAAAGGAGATGCAAGTGCATATCTTAGAGGAGTCTCTTTCCAAGAGGCGGTTACATGGGACGATTTCAAAGTTAGGCTACGTGCTATATATGGCGGTGAAGAGGCTTTAGACGTAGTGCTGGCTTTAAGGAACATCCTTAACCAAGCCTCTATGACTCAGCTTAATGTTGTGGAATGCGTGGCAGTAATTGCCGACCGGCTAAATGAATATCAGGATAACTTAAGTAACTCCGCGTGGGTTACAAGATCCAATATCGCCGTGAAAGATTTCATACGGTTGATATATCTGACTTGTATGACAGTCATGTTGCCTGAAGCTTTAGTGCGGTGTTTTGACAAAAAGCTAACGCCCGCCAGTACGGAACTAGATGTGTATAAACAGATAAAAAAACACATGTCTAAATGTACTGACCTTGATCCCTTGCTTACTCAAGTTTTTGCAAAAAATGAGAATAAGCCACAACAAGTAAACGTGGTTAATAATAATCAAGCAGCAGGGATGACTTGTTACAATTGCAAAAGGCCAGGTCACATGATTTCAGACTGTCGGACGCGTTTTTGTTCAATTCATAACAGTTCCACTCATTCATATAATCGATGCTTCTCGCGGAATCAACAGCAGAATCCTAGAAACACGCAAACAGTTGCCAATGAAAGCAAAAAGAAGAATCCTCAGTACTTTAAAAAGAAGCAGGCGAACAGCAATGCTGTTCAACAGCAGAAACAAACAAATCATGCTTCAAGTAACTCTGTTCTTGGGCCGTCTAGCCAGAACTCATAAGGTCAGACGAAATTTCCGAGTGTGCAAAACAAAGCAAATACCACGTAGCAAGCTCCAAGGGGGGAGAGGACGATGTTGGGTCATTCATATCAACATCTTTTGTATCAAATAATCAATTTAATCATTTACCAGATCATTGTGAGGCAATTGATTTTCCTATGAAACACACGGCCGTATCCAAAAAATCAGTGCAGGTTCCCGTAGATTTGCAACAAATTCACGCAATTATAAGTCAAGATGAGTTACGCCCAACCTTACACGCAGTAAATTTAGAACACAAGTCCTTCACATTATTTTTTTATTCTGGTAGTCCACGTAATATCATGGATTTGCGGACTCACCATTTGTTGTTTTCAAACTTCCCTATAGAGAAGTTCGGTATAAGACTCTCGGGTATAGGAAATAATGAATTAAATGTGGTAGGAGTAACTCATGTCCAGTACAAGGTCGGTAAGCTTACGTTTTCCGATACCTTTATCGTTGTACAAAACATTGATATGTATCCTGCTGTAATTATAGGATACCCGTCTATGGGCACTCAAAACGTTACCTTAGCCCCTGCCAAACACGGCGTGTATATCAAAGGAAAATTCTATAAGTCTTCTAACACCTTAAAATCAGTTTTGGACAACAAGGAGACAACAAATAGAATAGTAACGTACGTTGAAGAACCAATCACTTCTCTCATGAATCAAGAAATAATCCATGCGACCCAACAGAATTTTCGCTCACCTGTAATATCAGCTTGCACGCAAACTCTCGAGCCGAACATAACTTCGAATATATTAGTGCGTATAAAGAAAACCTTGCCGGGATCTGAAATGTTAATCCTTTCCGACACTCTGAAAACTCACGGATTGTCCGTCACACAAGCCATTTATACAGTTGGCTCACAACAACAATGTAACATTAAAGTCTGTAATCATTTGAATACCACTTTGGTAATTCACAAAAATCAACATATCTTGGATGTGGAAGTTTATAAACATCGCATTCTTACCGTCGCTGAGATCAATCACGCTCAATCAGTTGCGGATGAATCCCTTTTGCAATCTATAAAAAATAAAATCAATAAAGACATTCAAGAAGAGGAAATTCAGCAGAAATTTCTTGATCTTTTAACCAGATATCATGAGGTTTTTTTCCACTATGGATGGATCCTTAGGAAAAACGGATGTCATAGAACACCAAATAAGGTTAAAAGACAAGCAGAAAGTTATCTATGTACCTTCGTACAGACTCCCTATGAAATTCCAGAAAGAGATAAATGATGAAGTAGGTAAAATGCTAGAAGAAGGAGTCATTAGGAAATCAAACAGCCCTTATAATTTTCCGTTAATAGTCGTACCGAAAAAAGATCGAACTTGGCGTATCTGCGTAGGCTTCTGTCGCTTAAATGAGGAAACGATCCCTGATCGATTCCCAGTGCCATGCATTGACGATATCTTATCTTTACTAGGCCAGAACAAATATTTTACCAGTTTGGACTTACTTAAAGGCTTTCACCAGATACCACTGGAGGAAGAGAGTATCCCATACACTGCCTTCAGCACAGCCAGGGGACATTATGAATTTCTGTGTATGCCTTTTGGTTTACGTTGTGCTCCCATAACGTTTACTAGAATGATCAACATAGTGTTTGGAGACTTGTTAGGGGATATCTTACATGCCTATATGGATGACCTTGTAATCTTTTCTAATACCTTAGAAGAACATCTACGTAAATTAGAGCTAGTGCTACAAAGACTAAGACAGCATAAGCTAAGGGTAAAGATAAGTAAGTGTGAATTTTTCAAAACAGAACTAGTCTATTTAGGTTTCACGGTGTCTAGTCAAGGTCTTAAAGTAGTCCACGATAAGGTATCGGCTATCCGTAACTTCCCGATACCTACTAACGTCACGGGAATACAGCAATTTCTGGGGTGTAGTGGCTATTATAGGCGTTTTATACTCAACTACTCAATCATAGCCGCTCCCCTAACCGATCTTATAAAGAAGGGCATAGATTTCATATGGTCTGAGAAACATCAACAGGCGTTTGATACCTTGAAAGATGAACTGTGTAGTTCTCCTATCTTAAAATTTCCTGACTTCGGTAAGTAATTCTTTATTGCAACAGACGCCTCAGACCTAGGAGTAGGTGGGGTATTGCTTCAGCAATATGACAAACAGTTTTTCCCTATAGCTTTTTATTCACGTAAACAGAGACCTTCCGAAAGTAAATATGCAGTAATAGACAAGGAAGGGCTCGCTATTGTTAATTCACTAGTGCATTTTAAGTTCATAATATACGGTTATCCCGTCAAGGTTCTCACTGATCATAAGCCCTTAACTGACTTCTTTAAAGGCTTTAGTCACAGCCCCAAGCGAACTCGGTGGCATATGATCATCCAAAACTTTGGCGTGAGGATCGGGTATTTACCTGGGAAAGCAAATATCATTGCTGACGCATTATCACGCAACCCCGCGTCATCTTGTACGGAGCCAGCGTCATCTTGTACGGAGCCATTAGCTGAATTAATAGATATATCAACATCCATGCCTATTGTTAAAACTGTATCTGAACAAGAAGATCTGGGCTGGAGTGCTGAACTAATACAGACGGAGCAAAGAAAAGATCAGCAATTAGAAAAAATCATAAACGCTTTAAACGGAAATCCTAAGGAAAAGGAATATATAAAGTATAAGCAGCAGAATTATATAATCAAGGATAATATTCTGTGTAGATCCGTGACGAGGAAAACCCGCAACACACCACAGGCGAGTACCGACCAGGTAGTGGTACCAATCTCACTTATACCCACTGTCTTAAATTGGTTGCATGCAAATCCATTGCATGGCCACCCGGGTTTCTCCATCATGTCACAGAGAGCCAAGTCCTTATTTTATTGGCATACGATGCTTACAGATATAAAAAAGCACATAGCTAATTGTCACACTTGTCAGGAAAACAGAGGGCACCCGAAGACATCTGTCAGCCTAGGGGCTTATCCCGTGCCCAATCAACCCTTTGAAAGAGTACACTTAGATTTAATAACAGGGTTTTACAAGTCAGACAGAGGAAATAAGCACCTCCTAGTCATCATAGATGACTTGACTCGATATACCGAACTGATAGCGCTTAAAACTAAAACCGCGGTCGAGTGCGCTAGGATGTTTTACGAGTGCTACATTTGTAAACATGGAATTCCACACATGATAATATCTGACTCGGGTGGAGAGTTCAATAATCATTTCCTTAACTCATTGTGTGAATTCCTTAGCATTAAGAAAATCAATACCATGATCTACCACCCAGAGTCTAACGGGCTAGAGGAAAGAGCAAATCATAAGGTTTTAAACATATTAAGAGTTACATTAGGGGGAATGGACCCCAACTGGGATATTGCCATACCTGCGGTATTAAGCATTCTTAATCACTCATATCATGTATCTATTAAAATGTCGCCGCACGAGGCACTGTACGGTACCCCAGCTAGAACGCCTTTCCATGTATTAACGCCTACAACCAGTTTATCAAATCCTCTAAAGGATGTTATGGATGCAAGCATAAGTCGATATAATATACTTCGTAAGAATCTAGAAGAATCACAAATCATAATGAAAAGAAATCATGATAAAATAGCTAAGCCAACTAAAACATATACCGTGGGCGATAAGGTATACATACAAGTATATGTACGCAAAGGACTCAATTACAAACTGACACCTAAGTTTGAAGGCCCGTTTAACATTTTAGAAATATTAACGGCCAATAGATTTAGAGTTCAAAACGTATCCCAACCCACTGATAATAGAATCGTTCCATTGGCTCACATCAGAAACTAATAGAAGGGTAGAAGGAAGTGAGGGAAATTTTTGTATCTATGAAACCTGTATAATCACTTATATATAATATATTTATATATAATATATATATATATATATATAAATATATATCATATAATCTATATATATATATAATATATATTATGTTTTAATCTATATATAATATATAATATAATATATCTATTATATAATAAATTTGTATGTAAACATTTTTCTTAAACAGGAGTAATTACATATATTTTACTCATTGCAGGTTTCCAAAATGAAGCTTTTACTCATGGCACCATTGTAGAAAGCTTTTACTCATGGCACCATTGTAGAAAGAACAGAAGACGTTTTCATTACCGCAAGCAATATAGTTATAGAAATAGATATGCAGGCGATCTTTCTCCCGGAGGATGACGTCATTAACCTAGAGTGACCTGTTGAGGTTTGCTGTTTCGTTGAATGAAATGCACCAATGTCATTTTCCTGCTAACCCAGAGAGTTCACTAGCACAAACGCTAAACGTCGCGGAAATGTTGTCATACGACTTGCAAAATAAAACTGCCGAGGCAGAAGCTCTGGCTCGAGATCTGCTGATGTGGACTGTGCGGCACAATAACCTCGAACGACGCAACCCGTTTATCTTTGCTGCATTAAACATCTTTGGATCTGTTGCAAGTTTAGGCTTAGGAATTTCAAATCGTCTTAAAATAAATGATCAGAATAAGAGAATTGAGTTTTCGCAACATGAAAACGAATTAGCTTTGTCAGAACTACGTAGCCAGTTATCCTCAATCAATCAAATAATGAGTTTGGTGAACGAACATTCTAGTAATATCGATCAGATTATGGAAGTGCAACACTTGCTGGCTACATTAGCTTATTATAGTTCGAAAGTAGATCATATCCGTACCAAAATATCACATTTTATTGAGAAATCAAAGGACTACGTAGAAGCTATTACGCTAGCAACAAAGGGTGTTTTATCCCCACATCTTTTGCCTATTAAAGATCTGACTTTAACTTTGGAGAACGGACGGGAGAAACTAGGTTATGTTCCTTTATTAGACGCCCATAAGATAGAATTTTATTATAGCTTAATATCGGTAAGCGTTGAAAATTACAGGATCATGATTACCATTCCCTTTGATTCTTCTGATGCCTGGCAAGCATACAAAATAGCACCGTTCCCAACTTCCATGACGAATAACTCAAGTCCAGTAATATCCAATTTGACGGGACACGTATTGATTTCCCCTGATAGGGAATCATATACAGTCATTAAAGACTTAGATAAATTCACTCACTGTTCAGAAGCCATGAAAAATAAAGTCTGTACAGCTGACTCCTTTGAATTCCATCCTATGTTAATGGATTCGTGCGAGTTAGGTATAGTGTTAAACGGTTCTCTCTCCCATGCACACGAAGGTTGTCTGAAAAAACTTTATCCTTTTGACGATAATAAGTTCAATTTCAGACTGAATAACGGCTCGTGGATACGATACGACAAGGCCGGCTTTGAGGTGGCATGTCCGGACGGGTCCACGGCCCACTCCCAGGTTTTCGTTGCAGCCGACGGTTGTACTGGGACGTCCACGAACTACACGGTCCGAAGGGTTAAGACTATCATCCGTGAATGGGCCTACTTTGCGAACTTCACATGGACAACTACTGTTATCCCATCACTACCTCTCCCATACAAAACGAAGATGGCTCATCGTTTGACGCAACTAGCTGAGATGGACCACACATCACCGACTTATGCAGGAGGATAAAATCTTCGTTTCTACGTATCGCTAGCCGTGTTTTGCGTTACGGCGTTGATTTTTATCATCGTTAACATCTTTGCTTGGCGTAGGTTGAGGCAAACACAGATGGATCTTCAGAGGAACGTCTTACCACGTCCAGACAGTACTCCTATTGCGTTAAAGGCATTTACGTTTAGAGTCATTTGAAATTGGCCATTTCACTTGACTCAGAGGAAAATTGTTTGGAATTGTGTTGTGTGTGAAAAGCGGTCTGTACGCTGGCAATATGTAGGACAAGAAACTCCAAGTCTTTGCATTTTTTATTAAAGATATGAACAGTTGAAAGTATCTTTCGGGCACCTAATAAAATATTGAAGCCCTATATATTAAAATGTTGGTGCATGTACGTACCAGGTTTCTATATCTTGTGCACAGTCATATGTTATCTTTTTATACTTACAAAGAGTAACAAATATTCTTAAACAGTTATCCATGATCATGTATAAATTATGTATCTCCACGGGGTAACAACTATTCTTAATCGGGTTACCTATTACTATAATCACTCATGTATACATGTTAACCTTTTATTTTTTGGTACCTCATAATCATTTACTAATATTATACCATATATAGCAAACATGGATCTGTATTTTCCATGCATTTTCTTTATTTATGAATATGTCAATTAGGTATGTATTTTTTTTTTTACATATACTATTTGCATATTTTTCTTAATCACTTGTTTATGGCTATGAATAAATATATATACGGTCACACTCCTAAAAAAACCATGTTTAACGTCATTTTAATGTTCAATGCTTGAATGGTAGCTGTCCGAGCCTAATGTAATAGTTACATTTTTAATACAGATAAATTCCATATCTGTAAATAAACCCACGACCTAAAGGGTCATTGGCGAATTAGGAGTATCACTACGTAACCATAAACAAGACGTGAAAACTAGATCATGCTATGCAATGCTTGCAGTAGCCTGGTTTGCGTTTGCATGTCGAATCATTTTCTGAATTTGTAAAACAAAGCACAACACCTTCCATGGGAAGCGGTTGACCTATTCACCCATAGCGGAAGCGCATGACTTCCGAGGCCGCAGGGCTACGTGTTCATTTTGTTCTAATTATGATAAATCGCTGAGATAGCTAGTGTTCCGCTATCGACGCGATGCTCCTATATTGTAGTTCACTTCAGATTACTCAACGGAGCGGTCATCCAACCAAACCATCTCTATACCCAGTGATGGAGCAGCTAAGAAATAAAGTTGTTAAAGTTGTACTCCATCCGTTTGAGTCATCTCCCTTATTCTAAAGAAGAACCAACTCTACTAGATCTCACTCAGACAAGAAGGGAAAGTAGAACCAACAATGCTTACGAACAACAGTCGTAAGAAAAGACATACTAACTGTCGCTGTCTTATATCATTATACTAAGTGGACAAGCGGGAGGTACACATACTCCTGTGAAGGCAAATAATCAGATGCAATAAATGATGGGCCATGAAACCATTCGTCATACTGCAAGAACTGATGTACACTAATACCTCTTGATGCCACATCAGGGTTATCACTGGAGTTTACATATCTCCATTGCTCAGGCTGGGAGTAGTCCCTTATAACCCTGACTCTGTTGGCTACAAAAACAGGGAACCTTTTAGTGTTGCTATGAATATAGTGAAGGACTGTTGTTGAATCTGTGTAGTACACTACCTGCCAACAGTAAACTCCAACTCCTTCAGGATGTGTTGAGCAACCTTGACAGACACAGTTGCAGCTGTAAATTCTAACCTAGGTATAGTCACCACCTATTTGGGAGATACTCTTGATTTTCCCATGACAAGATTTGACTGAACTTGGTTTCCATCGAGAAGAACATGATATGCTGCAACACCATAACCAACTGTACTTGCATCGTTGAATAACACAAGACTTGAACCTGTCACATTACCAAACCCACTTGACTTGAAGCATTTTGGTATTGAAAGCTGCTCCAGTAAATGAAGACCTTGTATCCAATGTTGCCACCTTTCAGCTGGCTCATCTGGAATCCTCTCATCCCAGTCCAGACTCTCAACTTGACACAATTCTTGTAACAGTTTCTTGGCTGGTAAGATGACTGGAGAGAGCAACCCAAGGGGATCATATAATGATGAGATAGTGGATAACAATCCTCTTCTGGTGAATGGATTATCCTTGAGCTCAATTGAGAACTTGAATGAGTCTTCTTTAAGGTCCCATAACATTCCTAAGGCTCTTGTCATTAAACTCTCCCTGTCAAGATTAAACTTGTCACTTTCAACCGAACAATCTTCAGCAGGCAAAGCTTTAAGGACATCAATTGAATTGCTGACAAATTTAGTTAGCCTAAATCCTCCTTCACCAGTTGCAGATACCAAATCCTTCACCAACTTCACTGCTGTAGGAACATCAGCACATGACTTCAAATAGTCGTCAACATAGAAATTGTGCCTTATGGTGCTGCCAACAGTTGAATCATACTTCTCATCTGCTGTGGTCTTCAATGCAGTATTTGCAATACTCGGTGATGAGATTGCTCCGAAAATGTGAACAGCCATTCAGAATTCTTCAAGAGGTCGATTGATGTCACCATTAGGCCACCACAAGAATCTAACATAGTCCTGATTCTCAGGTGGAATCTTTATTTGAAAGAACATAGCTTCAATATCTCCAATGAATGCATAAACCTCCTGCTGGAATCTAATGAGTACTCCTGTCAATGAATTGGTGAGGTTTGGACCCTGTAGCAGAACATCATTTAATGACACACCTTCAAACTTGGCACTACAGTCAAAACAATCCTAATCTTCCCTTTCTTGGGATGAAAAACTGTGTGATGAGGAAGATACCAAACAGGAATCTTATTGACCTCATCGTCTGGGATCTTGTAAGCATAGCCCTTTTCAAACAACTTGTCCATGAATGCTGTGTACTGCTGTCTGTAATCTTCACCATCCAACTTTAACAAATCTTCCTTGGCTTTTAATTCTGCCTGTTGTTGGGCTATTTCTGTCTGTTTCTCAAGCAATGCCCTCTGTGCAAGCAAACCAGCCAACTTTGCCTTCTCCTGTATGAGAGCTGACTTTACACTTGATGCCGTGCTTTTAACTGACCTCCTGGATTTATGTGACCTGCTCCGCAGTGAAGATCCGTCCATACAATCCTGCAAATTTGCTTCTGTTGTGGCTATCCATTTATGCACCTGAAATCTGAATCCTAAGGCAGACATTTCTTTATCTTCAAACCTTTTGATTTCTGGCTGGTGCTCGTTGACAGGTAGTTGAGACAAGTAATCACTGTGGCAGTCTTTGTACTTCTTTAACCCTTCCTCAAACTCCTCCATGCCTGTCTTTACTAAATGGAGATTATCAGGCTTCTCCATACACTTGCTGACTTCATTCCGTTTCTTTGTGAGGGCAGAGAGAGCAGCAGTCTGGTTGTTCTTGAGGGTGCGTAACTTCTCCTTGGCGTCACCATTGTCTTCTACGTTGTCCTTCTGATCCGTATTCATGTTGCAGATGAATGAACTATTGTTATGGGCGACACAAACTCAGAAACTCAACTTTAACCTTTATTCCGTTAACAGTAGTAGTAGTAGTAGTAGTAGTAGTAGTAATAGTAATAGTAATAGTAGTAATAGTAATAGTAATAGTAGTAGTAGTAGTAGTTGTAGTAGTAGTAGTAGGTTCATTCCTGAAAGGAATTATTGCGAACTTTAAATACATTATTAAATAACCCATAATATTCAATAAGTCATAACGGTGACATAATGTACCTTAATACATCTTGCAAAGTTAATTAAATATACTTTTCTAAACAAGACACTTTCATTGCCACTTTAGACCTCCTTTGACTAAATCACATTTTATCATATTAATAGGAAAATCAAATGTTAAATGTCACAAATAAATCAATTTACGCCTTTTAACGCTTAATGAATAAAACATACAAAGCAAATATATATAAGTTCGTCAAAAAACTTACATCTGTGTGCCCAAAAATGAATCCTTTGAATTACGAAATATACAACTGTACTACTTAAAGACCTTGCTTGAACTGCCAGAGACTTCATAATTTTAGGAAGTGAGATGAAATCGTAATTTGTTTACACCTCTCAACTCTTTAACTACCACTTACAAAAGTAACGACATTGTTTTACCAACTAGATGGGTTTGTGTTTCTGCATTAAAACTGATGTTACACCGCATCAGGTAAAAATTATCAACAGTAATAATCTACAGAACTATTTTATTTGAAAATTAATGAAGACCAGTTTAGTGTTAGAAAATGGTGAAGGGCTGAACTGATAGATATCCACACTCAAGAAAGCAAGGCTATGTTATTTCATCACTGGAAAGGAGAATGAGCGAATAACTAAATACTCACAACTTACAAGCATTAACTATAGTATTAAAAACATTATTTTGTTGTTGTTGATATTACTGGTACTCTAAAATGATACCAGTATTATTTGCATATTCAATATGAGAGATGATACCAGAATCCCATCAGCGCAAAAATAGTCGTGAAAACAGATGGAATTTATATCCCAAGAAACTGCCTTAACAAAAATGAAAACAATATCTACACAAGGTACAAAGAAACAAAACCTTTCCACGCCTAAATGCGATTAGTGAAGAATCTAAAATGCTGGACAAAAATAGCAATAGCCTGTCTATGATTCCCTAATCTGGTCGCAGAAGGATTTGATACTGTATACAAGTTAATGGGTCTCGTGAAAGGAAATACCGTTATATCATGTTAGTCAATATTTGCTGTGTCCGCTCGGATTCAAATGAATGTTGAAAGTAGACCAACTATTGGCTGCTGAGATTTTGGTTATCAGATACCTCCCGGACAAGCTAATATAATAATAATAATAATAATAATAATAATAATAATAATAATAATAATAATAATAATAATAATAATAATAAGGTGATCAACGCTTCATAAACTAAGCATAAAATATTCGACTTGATCGGCGGTTATAATCAAGTTGTAATCAATTTCAAACAAATAAATAACTGCATTACTCTTCTACGACTATCGTTATTTTCCTAACACCCCCTTGAAAGATAAATAGATACAATAGCATTTTTTTTTCTTAGAAAACCGGCTACTCCTCCTCTTATCCTAATTTTTTTCTTCTTGATAAAAGGCAGGGGCTTGAGAAGACTTCATCTGAGCAGCGCAGCAGTGTTCCAGAAAGTCTCGTCAGCATCAGACATCCCAACGAGTGACGACTTTCCAGCAAGATGTAAGTAGGTTGGTTGGTTGGTCTAGGCTAAGCTGGCCTGGTCTAGGATAGCTGGCTTGGTCTAGGTTAAATTATTGGCTAACGTAGTCTTAACCGGAGAGGCGTTGTCTTTAAGAATTCCCTCGACATCGTCAGATACTTTTTAGTAAACTTACTAAGGTAATGTTCGCTGTCCTCGGTAATTCTGTCACTTAATCACCGTGAAGAAAAATATAACGCTAATCATGTGAAATTATTATTATTATTCAGAAGATAAACTATGTTTATATGTTAGAACCCCATAAGCTTGGGCAATTGACTTGAAATTGAAGCTTCCAAAGAATATGTTCATTAGAAAGAAGTAAGAGAAGGTAACGGGAAGCAGAAAGAAGGGATCGATGATTAAAACTGAAAAAATAAATTGACAAAGTAATAAATAAGTAGATAAAAAAGTAATTAAATGATTAAATGGCAAAGAGAATTGTACTGGGTAGAAATGCATTGCTTCTTCGCTTGAACTTTTGCAGTTCCAGTGACACGACATCCTCAGGGAGACTGTTCCACTGTTCCACTGTCCAACAGTGTGAGAAGTTCGACAGTGAGGCCCATTGGTTCCTTAGCGTCTGTCAGGATTCACGTCTACCATTTCCTGTCATTAGCCCCTTCTCTTTGGGGGATTATCTCATTCCGCTGTCGCCAACCTTTAGATTCCTGGATCCAACCTTTAGATTCCTGGATCCTATAACCGTCCTTCTTTCGAGCCGCGGAGCGTGTTCGGTGCTTGCGCCGGGGTGTGGTCCAGTTGTTATTATTATCATTATTATTATCATATTATTTAGCCATAGATACAATTGAGTATTTCATTCCATGTCAATTTGACTTTGCGGGAAAACTTAACGACACGTGCCGCTCTCTCTCTCTCTCTCTCTGAGTCGTGATTGAGTCATTCCTTCCATTCTCTGCAAGTCCATAGGGATGGGGTTGCTAGTCTTTTACCCTTTTCTGTTCCAGTGGCAACGCACCACAATAGACTAACTACCAGATGCGCAAGTTACTGTTCAGGACTTGAACCTGGAACTTCTTTATAGATAATATAAAATTATATACTATATATATATATACATATATATATATATATATATAGTATATATATATATGTATATATATAGATATATATATATATATATATATATATATATATATATATAATATTATATATATATATATATATATAAATATGTGTGTGTGAGTCTGATCACATCACCGTGATTCCCATATACGCATTAAGCTACAAATGTCCTTTAATATCTCATTGGCTCTACCTCATAATTATTATATTCTCATATCGGCTCCCGGGCGCGAACCTAGGAACCAAGAAATCAGGACGCACAGTGAAGCGCCTTTAACCGCACAGCTACCACGAGAAATATATTAATTCTGAGTTAGAGCGAATCAGATATTAAAAGACATTTGTAGCCTAATGCGTATATATATATATATATATATATATTATATATATATATATATATATATATATATATATATATATATATATATATATATATATATATATATATATATATATATATATATATATATATATAATGTCTTTTCCTTGTTTTTGGAAGGGGTGGCACCAGACGGATAGAGCCTTTATGGTTTCTCAGCATGTCTTCACAAGTGAGGTTGCGAGCCTCACGCCCTTTTTCGTGCCCAGAGCAGATGCCACGACCCATTCCCAGTCGGGCGGAATTGTTGCCGATGGTATGGGAGCGAACTCGGTTTTCCATAGGTCGGCTTTATAGACTCTCCTCTGCGTCAGTAGAAGTGGATAGGCTTCTGCTGCCGACCTAAACACAAGAATTATTTCTCAGTGGATAGAAAATCTGCTGCCATCAATTTTGATATGTGAAGAGTCTATCGTCCCTTATTATTTATCTTGAAAATCCCAAATAAGCCTTTGAACATCGTATATAATTGTTCGTCATTACAAGTATTAAATCACGCCTCATCATCAGCTTTTAAGTAAAACTGCCCCATAAAATTATTAAGTACTGTTGGGTCGTGCACATTCACATTTATGATCACAAATACACACGCGCGTGCACAAACATAGATAATTACATGTGCACATTACATAAGCAGTGATTAGGATGACAATAATTCATAAATATCTAAGTAAAAGAATATAGCGCCTTGCATTATCATATCCTGGAGATCAGACTTTTTTTTTCGTTTAAAGTTCTATAAAACATGTTTAATGATGAAGAAAAAGGGAAAGGCAATATTCCATTAGGCCTAACACAACTCTGCATTACCAAGGTAAGAGAGCTGATGGCTGTAAAGCTAGTAACCAATAACAGGGACACTACAGCAAATGATTGATTTTTCTAATCTTCATTATAAAACAATGAAAATACAATGTCTGTATATAAAATATACAATATTACATATAATGTCAATGGGTAGTTTTCCTATGACGTCACAGCAGGCCAGCACTTGATGAACTGCCGCACCGCCATGTTTTAAGGTCAAGCATTGAGACAGGAAATATCAAATTTCGTTGTTATTCTAAGGAATTATGAACCATATCACGAAGAATGGCAAGCGAGGACACTTCACAAACAGAAGATTAATTATATCGAGTCTCTGGAGCCTGTAGTGCGTGAAAGATATATATACAACTAAACTGAAACTTGTAAACAACAAGAGCCGTATAACCAGTCCAGCGATGCCGTTTTTTCTTCACAACTTTGGCTTTTAGCAGTGTTGCCATAAGCAGTTCTTCTGATTTTTACGTTATTTATGATTTAATGGTTAGAATGAAGAAAATTTAGTATTTAGAATGCGTATTTTCCGATGTAGAATCGGGAGATGGTGGTGACCGAAGCAGCATCAAACTCATTTAACCCCCAATTCTTTCAACAGGTCCACTCTCCCCATGAAGACAGTGTTTGCTATTGCTCTGGTGGCCTTTTCCTTGTTCCAGATAGGTAAGTCTCCCTCCAGCCTCGTCCGCGCGATTGTTTGGTCAGTGAATATAATGGGTTTAATGGTTTTTTTCTAAGATGTTGTGCGCAGCTTATAGTACATCTTGTAATACTATATACTTGTTTACCTATATACAGTGAATTAAACTACATTTATTTTTTTTAGGTTAGTGATACAAATAATTATTTCCAAACTTTTTTTTTTTTTTTTTCCAGGATATGCCATTAAATGCTACATTGGTGTGGATGACCTAATGACATTGATTGCACTACGTCTTGTGTAAAATGGGAGACTAATTCAAGTGAGTATTGTTTAGCCGAAAATAATTAGTATAATCTTAGGAAAAACTGCAGAACAGCAACATAAACTTTAACAAGTAAAAGAGAAACTGACTCTACTTGGCATAACCTTGTCGAAAAATTCAAATATATATATAAAAAAACCGTAGCAGATGAATAACAGAGCTTGAATAAACTTAAAACATGAAGGCAGTACTGCAACATGTTTTAAATTGTCCCAAGTTCTTACTGCAGAAGATCTCGTACTTTTGGTACACTTTTTCATGTAACTAAAAGCCTCATAAGTCTCTTGAGCATTTAAAAATTGGTGGAGTAAAAGAATGCAAGTAAAAATGTCACAGGTAAAAAAGTAACAGGAAAAGTCACATTAATCTTTCCCAGATAAGACGTGTACCCCAAGGGTAAATTTTAACCCGGTATGTATCTGTGCATCAATTTTTACGGCGTGTTTAGTACTTTGCTCTGTACGAGCCCGTTGGGAATGACCGTAAAAACACAAACAAAAGACTGTAAATCTTCTTCCCATCTAGTTCCCATTTTTATATGGGATCGCCGTTTCGGATGAGCTGTTCCTATCTATTTCTATCCTGCACTTCTGCCTCATCAATTTCTTTCTCATGTAAGCCCCCTCTCATACTGTCCTTCCATCTCTTTCTTGGTCTCCCTCTTCTTCTTCTTCCTTGAACCTCCATCCCCATAGTATGTCTCCCAGCGTGGTCCTCATCTCTCATCAACAGGTGTCCATGCCATCTCAGCCTCCCTTCCTGCACTTTCTTTGATACTTCCACCACCTTAGTCGACCCCCTTATGTAGTCATTTCTTATCCTATCCTCTCTTGTCACCCCAAACATCCATTCTCGTTTCTGCCACATCCATCTTCTCCTGTCTTTGTCATGCCTGCTGTTTCTGTACCATACAGCAATGCTGCTCTTAGCACCGTCTTGTGAAAGATAATGACCCCCAAGAAATATTGTGAATTTTTCCCTGTGACTCTTTTACCGCCCACCATATATTAATGGGACTTTTTTCCCGAGTAATTTTTTAACCCTAACCAAAATTGTAACTTAATTTCCTGCCACCAAGTAAATATTATCGACAGTTTTTGTTACGGACATGTATTCGACTTCTGGAGATTCAAAGGTATACTAAAATGTCGGTCGTTATTCAATCCAAGTGTTGTATCACTTTCGTTGTACGAAGAGATTTTAAAGCTGAAAAACACAGGGTGACAATAAAAACCACCTCACCGACTTTCTCTCGAATTTCAACCCGACAGAATATGGAGACATTCTGCAGTATAGCTGTTATACGAAAAAGGAGACGGACGGTTGCACGACTAGGGTAACACCAATCCCAGGTATTGACAAGGACGCCACCAGAACACAGTGTTTCTGTAACACTGACCTCTGCAACAGTTCCGGCGTGACAATGTTGTCCCTACCTGTGCTTGTGGGCTCCTTCCTCCTGAGGATGGTGATCTAAAGTCTTCCAAAGAAGAAGAAGAGGAAGAAGAGAACTTTCCTGAAGGGAAATAAAAAAAAGATGCTGTAATTTGGGTACTTAAAAGTTTCTATGAATGCTGTTCTTTCATTCGGAATTAATTGTAATTCTTGTTTGATCATGTAAACTGTTGCCATACTCAGTTATTGATTTATTCACCTAAGTTTTAGAGGAATGATATTTCCATATCTCGAAATCAAGGTAAAATATTCTTTTTTATCATGAAAACTCCTTGTTTGTTGACTTCTATTGTAGTAGACCAAGGTTGAATGAATGATTCAGAATAATAAAGAGAAAGTGAAACGAAAACGGAGCTGGTGGTTGGTTTCCTGGTTAAGATTAAGTCGGATTTGTGACAAGGTGTTGAAAGGGTCCTGATGTAGTCCTCTGAACTCTGACCGACCAACAGCAAAGACGAAAACTGAGCGAGTTCTCTGTTTTTAAAGAGAAAAATCGAGAGTGATCCGGTCAGGATGTCACTAAAGGTTTTGTTAGCAGACTAATAAGCAGTTGCTCTTCCTTTAGACCGAGTAGGCTCAGGGTCTTGCAGGTTCCGATTTCTTATAAGAAATCGCGAGAAAGGCGTCGTTATCCTATTACTATCACGAATAGGATTATTTTGAGGATGAAGGCCTTCGCTTAAACACATTTCGTGAAATAGCATTGCAGCACCTAAGGCGTTCCTTTTATTTTTCCATTATAAAAAGAACTGCATAAATTCAGCGCGCAGGCTTCCACGTCACGGAGTGCCTTCGTAAGAAAAATTGTGATCAACAAAAGGAAAGGGGAAATTCATAGTCAGGTATTAACGAGAACGATGCAGAGGACAGAAATCGGTGGAGACGACTCATTCACAACGGCGACCCCAGATAAAAATGGGTTGAAGATGGGAAATTAAATAAAAAAGAAATATTCCGTGAAGCCTTGAGAATCGCCAAGAGTAAAGAAGTTATAACAGACAAACAAGAGATTGTTGTTGTCGCTCCCTTTCTTTTTGATGAACTTAAGGTTCATCCTGACAGTCACAAAGCACGTGATCATGGGAAACCCATCGTGGCTTGTCGAGGCAAACATTTTATTAGTTAATTAACTCTCTGGGCGGCAGCTGATTGGAAAAGGATATGTCTCTTGTACGCTCACAAACTTAAGCTGAGAATGTGGAGAAGCTCCTTAAGAAGCATTTAAAACGTTAAAAAAAGAGAATACTATGGTAATGACTTCTGTACCTAAATAGTACTTCCAGGTTTGTGAGGAGACATCACATTATCGTACCCGAAGGCAACTGAGTCTAGGTACAAGTGCGCAATGTTTCTGACACTGAGACACGAGTCCAAAAACTCCGCAGAAGCGAACTTCGGCCAGTCGAGAGTTGTGTGCTACGCTCCACCTGTTTACTTGTTCGTCCGCTTATCTATCTGTCATTTTAATCCTCTCTGTCCTTCAGATCTTATCTCGAACAGGTCAATCGAACTCTGCTCGTCATGATGATTTTTACTTATCGTTAGAGGCATCGTAACAAGCTGTAATGGCATGTATATTGAATACAATTACGCATGCAGTGAATAGACTTTTGACTTTCAAGAATGAGTTCTCGTTTGTCTTTCCCCCAGTTCAGTATTCAAGATCTTTGTTAAAGTAAAAGAAAAAGAAATGATTCACAATGGTCTTCTCTCCACTCCAGGGAATGAAAGAATGAAAGGCCAAGCGCTCAGACCGATGAGGTTATTCAGCGCTGAAAGGGTAATTGAGTATAAGAGGGTTAGAAAGGTGTAATAGGAGGAAAACTTCGCAGATGCACTATGAAACAATTGTTAGGAGAGGGTGGAAAGTAATATGGAAGAAAGGGAATAAGAATAGAGGTGGAGTAAAACGAATGAAAGGGGTTGCAGCTAACGGCCTTAAAGGAACGCCGCAAAGAACCTTAAGTAATGCCTGCAGTGCACCGTCTGAGGTGCACTGACATCACTTCCTTCCTACGGGGCACGAAATGAAGATCAACGTTCTTAAGGCACTAGGACAGCGAATCAAAATCTTCGTAGTTTCGTTTCAGTTGAGGCAAAGAGATCCTAAATACTTATGTTTTTAGACTATGCAAAACATTTCCTCTAGCTCTAATGTTTTATTCACACATTTGTCTATATTCTGTGGTTTTATAAGAAAAAAGTAAAGAAATTTCATTATTCTTATAACATTGATACGCCTTTTCTGGGTCACATGATAATCCATTTTCGACAGGTATAGCGAGCGAGTTTCAAAAGTGATGTATTCTAATTTAATAGTTCAAAAGCAGCGAGAGGATGATAGAATAAAAGTTAATGTGGTGAGTATTAATTGTTTTAGAAATTATTGTATATAGATGCTCTCCTTCAGCTTAATTTTTTTCACATTAAGGCTCTGTCGTAAACTCCTTATTCACTTGGTACTCAAATCTCAGACACTACTTGAAGCCTCGTTTTACTCAACGTATCTCAAATATTTATTTTTATTACCTATATAATTATGAACACAACCCGGGAGATTAAGATGGTAAATAGCTCTGTAGGGAAGCT
>NC_087203.1:105964208-105999208 GCF_015104395.2 Macrobrachium nipponense
TTCTTCATTACCCTTTCATACACTTTCATAATATGTGATGTTAGATTCACAGGCCTATAATTACTTGCCTCTAGTCTTGATCCACTTTTGAAAGTAGGGGTAATATATGCTAATTTGTGCTCATTATAAATCTTGCCTGTATCTACACTTTGTCTTAATAATATTGCAAGTGGCTTTGCGATAGAATGAACTACTTTCTTTAACAAAATAGCAGGGACACCATCAGGCCCTGCAGCAGCTCCATTTTTAATTTCATTAATAGCCTGCACAATATCAGCTTCATTAATATCTATGTCAGCTAAATATTCAGTATTTTCGTCCCTTACTTCTATATCATTATCTTCATTATCAATTCTAGGGGTGAATTCTCTCTTATATCGCTCTGCCAATATGTTGCATATTTCCTTTTTTTCATTCGTTAATCTCCCTTCAATTCTTAGAGGGCCTATTTCTATTCTTCTTTTATTCATCTTTTTCGCCTATGAGTATAATAGTTTGGGGTTTTGCTTGATATTTACTAGGGTTTTTTCTTCCAAGTCCCGTTTTTCATTTTCTTTTGATTGTATAATATTTTGTTCTGCATTTTCTATCTTACTTTTTAGTTCTATAACTTTCCACGCATTTCTTTCTTTTGCAAGACCTTTTTTCCACATTCTGATTTTCTGGAACAAGATCCTTCTGTCTCTTGGTATGCATGACTGATGTTTACTTTTCTTCTTCGGTATATATTTATCGACTATTTTCTCTAATATTTTATATAATATCTCCGTATTTACCTTTATGTCATCACTTACGAAAATGTTATCCCAATCTTTGTTTAATTCTTCATTTATTTCTGACCATTTTATATGTTTACTGTAGAAGTTGTATTTTCCATATCCTTCCCACTTTTTCATTTCTTGCTTATCTCTGTTTTCACTTGCTTCGGAATGGACTGTTAATTCTATGACATTATGGTCTGAAATAATCGCTTTAAACTATTATTTCTTTAACAGAGAGAGAGAGAGAGAGAGAGAGAGAGAGAGAGAGAGAGAGAGAGAGAGAAAAGAAACAAGGACTGGAAGGAGGTGGGAAGGTGGACCTCCCTTCCTGCCCTGTGCCCCTTCTCCTCTTCCTACCTCTCAAAGAGAGAAGGAGAGAAAGAAGGAGACAGAGAAAGGAAGAAAGAAGAGAGAAGAGAGAGAGAGAGAGAGAGAGAGAGAGGAAAAGAAGCAAAGGAATGGAAGGGAGGGGTGGGACCTCCCTTCCTGCCCTGTGCCCCTTCTCCTCTTCCTACCTCTCAAAGAGAGAAGGAGAGAAAGAAGGAGACAGAGAAAGGAAGAAAGAACGAAAGAGAGAGAGAGAGAGAGAGAGAAAAGAAGCAAAGGACTGAAAGGGAGGGGTGGGACCTCCCTTACTGCCCTGTGCCCCTTCTCCTCTTCCTACCTCTCAAAGAGAGAAGGAAAGAGAGAAAGAGACAGAGAAAGGAAGGAAGAAGGAGAGAGAGAGAGAGAGAGAGAGAGAAAGAGAGAGGAAAAGAAACAAAGGACTAGAAGGGAGGGGTGGGACCTCCCTTCCTGCCCTGTGCCCCTTCTCCTCTTCCTACCTCTCAAAGAGAGAAGGAGAGAGAGAAAGAGACAGAGAAAGGAAGAAAGAAGGAGAGAGAGAGAGAGAGAGAGAGAGAGAGAGAGAGAGAGGAAAAGAAGCAAAGGAATGGAAGGGAGGGTGGGAACCTCCCTAACCTGCCCTGGTGGCCCCTCCTCCTCTTCCTACCTCTCAAAGAAAGAAGGAGAGAGAGAAAGAGACAGAGAAAGGAAGGAAGAAGGAGAGAGAGAGAGAGAGAGAGGAAAAGAAGCAAATGAATGGAAGGGAGGGGTGGGACCTCCCTTCCTGCCCTGTGCCCCTTCTCCTCTTCCTACCTCTCCTTACCTTACCTTACAGACCTTACAGTTCGTTCGGGTTGCCCCAGGTCCCTCAGTGTGAGGCGCCTCTAATGTCTACCAGAGAGTTGCTAGTACATCTTCCGGTATATTTTGCATCTTCCAATCTTGGATGGTCTGGGATGCAGTTTAGATATTTGTCGAGCTTATTCTTAAACACATCTACGCTCACTCCTGATATATTCCTCAGATGAGCTGGCAACGCATTGAATAGACGCTGCATTATCGATGCTGGTGCGTAGTGGATTAATGTTCTGTGTGCTTTCCTTATTTTTCCTGGTATAGTTTTGGGCACTATTAATCTACCTCTGCTTGCTCTTTCTGATATTTTTAGTTCCATGATATTTTCTGTTATTCCTTCTATCTGTTTCCATGCCTGAATTATCATGTAGCGTTCTCTTCTCCTTTCTAGACTATATAATTTTAAGAATTGTAGTCTTTCCCAGTAGTCTAGGTCCTTAACTTCTTCTATTCTAGCTGTAAAGGACCTTTGTACACTCTCTATTTGTGCAATATCCTTTTGATAGTGTGGGTACCATATCATATTGCAATATTCAAGTGGACTACGAACATATGTTTTATAAAGCATAATCATGTGTTCAGCTTTTCTTGTTTTGAAGTGCCGTAACAACATTCCCATTTTTGCTTTACATTTTGCCAACAGAATGGCTATTTGATCATTGCATAACATGTTCCTATTCATCATCACACCAAGGTCTTTAACTGCTTCCTTATTTGTGATTGTCTCATTATTAGGTCCCCTATATGCATATAGCTTTCCTTCTCTGTCTCCATAATTTATTGATTCAAATTTATCAGAGTTAAATACCATCCTATTTCCACCTCTGCCCAATCATATACTTTGTTAAGGTCTCTTTGTAGAGCGTTCCTATCTTCATCACAAGTAATTTCTCTACTTATTCTTGTGTCATCAGCGAAACTACTCACTACCGAATCCTTAACATTACTGTCTATGTCTTCAATCATAATAACAAACAATATTGCAGCTAGCACCGTACCTTGTGGCACACCGGATATTACCTTGGTTTCATCCGATTTCTCATCGTTTGCAATAACTATCTGTTTTCTGTTGTGTAAAAATTCTTTTAACCATCTTCCTACTTTATCTACGATATTGTGTTTTCTAATTTTCTTTGCTAATATATTATGGTCTACTTTGTCAAAAGCTTTTGCAAAGTCTAGATAAACCACATCTGTTTCATTTCCGCTTTTCATATTTTTGAATATGTTCTCACGGTGGACTAACAGTTGGGTTTGTGTACTTTTTCCGGGTACGAAACCGTGTTGTCCTATATTAAACAAATTATTTTTTATTAAATGTTTCATAATATTTTTCTTCATTACCCTTTCATACACTTTCATAATATGTGATGTTAGACTCACAGGCTATAATTACTTGCCTCTAGTCTTGATCCACTTTTGAAAGTAGGGGTGATATATGCTAATTTGTGCTCATCATAAATCTTGCCTGTATCTACACTTTGTCTTAATAATATTGCAAGTGGCTTTGCGATAGAATGAACTACTTTCTTTAACAAAATAGCAGGGACTCCATCCGGCCCTGCAGCAGCTCCATTTTTAATTTCATTAATTGCCTGCACAATATCAGCTTCATTAATTTCTATGTCAGCTAAATATTCACTATTTTCGTCCCTTACTTCTATATCATTATCTTCATTATCTATTCTAGGGGTGAATTCTCTCTTATATCGTTCTGCCAGTATGTTGCAAATTTCCTTTTTTTCATTCGTTAATCTCCCTTCAATTCTCAGAGGGCCTATTTCTATTCTTCTTTTATTCATCTTCTTCGCATATGAGTATAATAGTTTTGGGGTTTTGCTTGAATATTTACTAGGGTTTTTTCTTCCAAGTCCCGTTTTTCATTTTCTTTTGATTGTATAATATTTTGTTCTGCATTTTCTATCTTACTTTTTAGTTCTATAACTTTCCATGCATTTTTTTCTTTTGCAAGACCTTTTTTCCACTTTCTGATTTTCTGGAACAAGATCCTTCTGTCTCTTGGTATGCATGACTGATGTTTACTTTTCTTCTTCGGTATATATTTATCCACTATTTTCTCCAATATTTTATATAATATCTCCGTATTTACCCTTATGTCATCACTTACGAAAATGTTATCCCAATCTTTGTTTAATTCTTCATTAATTTCTGACCATTTTATATTTTTACTGTAGAAGTTGTATTTTCCATATCCTTCCCACTTTTTCATTTCTTGCTTATCTCTATTTTCACTTGCTTTGGAATGAACTGTTAATTCTATGACATTATGATCTGAAATACTCGCATTATAAACTATTATTTCTTTAACATAATTCATCTCGTTCACAAATACTAGGTCTAAAGTATTTTCCTTTCTTGTTGGCAGGTGATTTATTTGTTGAGAGAAGGAGAGAAAGAAGGAGACAGAGAAAGAAGGAGACAGAGAAAGGAAGAAAGAACGAGAAGAGAAGAGATGAGAGAGAGAAGAAAGGAGAGAGTAGGAAAAGAAGGAGAGAAGAGAGAGAAAAGAAGCAAAGGACTGAAAGGGAGGAATGGGACCTCCCTTCCTGCCCTGTGCCCCTTCTTCTCTTCCTACCTCTCACAGAGAGAAGGAGAGAGAGAAAGAGACAGAGAAAGGAAGAAAGAAGGAGAGAGAGAGAGAGAGAGGAAAGAAGCAAAGGAATGGAAGGGAGGGGTGGGACCTCCCTTCCTGCCCTGTGCCCCTTCTCCTCTTCCTACCTCTCAAAGAGAGAAGGAGAGAGAGAAAGAGACAGAGAAAGGAAGAAAGAAAGGAGAGAGAGAGAGAGAGAGAGGAAAAGAAGCAAAGGAATGGAAGGGAGGGGTGGGACCTCCCTTCCTGCCCTGTGCCCCTTCTTCTCTTCCTACCTCTCAAAGAGAGAAGGAGAGAGAGAAAGAGACAGAGAAAGGAAGAAAGGAGAGAGAGAGAGAGGAAAAGAAGCAAAGGAATGGAAGGGAGGGGTGGGACCTCCCTTCCTGCCCTGTGCCCCTTCTCTCTCCTACCTCTCAAAGAGAGAAGGAGAGAGAGAAAGAGACAGAGAAAGGAAGAAAGAAGGAGAGAGAGAGAGAGAGAGAGAGAGAGAGAGAGAGAGAGAGAGAGAGAGAGAAGCAAAGGAATGGAAGGGAGGGGTGGGACCTCCCTTCCTGCCCTGTGCCCCTTCTCCTCTTTCTACCTCTCAAAGAGAAAAGGAGAGAGAAAGAGACAGAGAAAGGAAGGAAGAAGGAGAAAGAGAAAGAGAGAGAGAGAGAGAGAGAGAAAGAGAGAGAGGAAAAGAAGCAAAGGACTGAAAGGGAGGGGTGGGACCTCCCTTCCTGCCCTGTGCCCCTTCTCCTCTTCCTACCTCTCAAAGAGAGAAGGAGAGAGAGAGAAAGAGACAGAGAAAGGAAGAAAGAAGGAGAGAGAGAGAGAGAGAGAGAGAGAAAGAAGCAAAGGAATGGAAGGGAGGGGTGGGACCTCCCTTCCTGCCCTGTGCCCCTTCTCCTCTTCCTACCTCTCAAAGAGAGAAAGAGAGAAAGAGACAGAGAAAGAAAGAAGAAGGAGAGAGAGAGAGAGAGAGAGAGAGAGGAAAAGAAGCAAAGGAATGGAAGGGAGGGGTGGGACCTCCCTTCCTGCCCTGTGCCCCTTCTCCTCTTCCTACCTCTCAAAGAGAGAAGGAGAGAGAGAAAGAGACAGAGAAAGGAAGAAAGAAGGAGAGAGAGACCTTACCTTACAGACCTTACATCTTGTTCGGGTTGCCCCAGGTCCCTCAGTGTGAGGCACCTCTAATGTCTACCAGAGAGTTGCTAGTACATCTTCCGGTATATTTTGCATCTTCCAATCTTGGATGGTCTGGGATGCAGTTTAGATATTTGTCGAGCTTATTCTTAAACACATCTACGCTCACTCCTGATATATTCCTCAGATGAGCTGGCAACGCATTGAATAGACGCTGCATTATCGATGCTGGTGCGTAGTGGATTAATGTCCTGTGTGCTTTCCTTATTTTTCCTGGTATAGTTTTGGGCACTATTAATCTACCTCTGCTTGCTCTTTCTGATATTTTTAGTTCCATGATATTTTCTGCTATTCCTTCTATCTGTTTCCATGCCTGAATTATCATGTAGCGTTCTCTTCTCCTTTCTAGACTATATAATTTTAAGAATTGTAGTCTTTCCCAGTAGTCTAGGTCCTTAACTTCTTCTATTCTAGCTGTAAAGGACCTTTGTACACTCTCTATTTGTGCAATATCCTTTTGATAGTGTGGGTACCATATCATATTGCAATATTCAAAGGACTACGAACATATGTTTTTATAAAGCATAATCATGTGTTCAGCTTTTCTTGTTTTGAAGTGCCGTAACAACATTCCCTCCATTTTTGCCTTTACATTTTGTGCCAACGAGTGTGCTCTTGATCATTGCCAATAACATGTTCTATTCATCATCACACCAAGGTCTTTAACTGCTTCCTTATTTGGTGATTGGTCTCATTATTAGGAGTCCCTTATATGGCATATAGCCTTTGTCTTTCTCTGTCTCCAAATTTAATTATGATTCAAGAGAAAGGAAGGAAGAAGGTGAGAGATGAGCAGAAGAGAGAGAGGAAAGGAAAAGAAGCAAAGGAATAGGAAGGGCGGGGTGGGGAACCATCTCTAACCCTGCCCTGTGCCCCTTTCCCTTCCTTTACCTTTAAACCTCTCAAATAGAGAAGGAGGAGAGAGAAACGGAGGACAGAAGAAGGAAGAAAGAAGGAGAGAGAGACAGAGGAAAGGAAGGAAGAAATGGTGGGAGAGAGATAGCGAGAGAGAGGAAAAAGAAACAAGAAGCAAAGGAATGGAAGGGAGGGGTGGGGGGGACCTCTCTACCTGCCCTGTGCCCCTTGCTCCTCTTTCCGTACCTCTCAAAGAGAGAAAGGAGGAGAGAGAAAGGAAGCAGAAAGAAAGGAAAGAAGGGAAAGAAGGAGAGAGAGAGAGGAGCAGAGGAAAAGATAAGGCGAAAGGAAAAGGAAATAGAAGGGAGGGGGTGGGGACCTCCCGTTCCTGCCCTGTGCCCCTTCTCCTCTTCCTTACCTCCTCAAGGGAAAGAAGGAGAGAGAGAAAGAGAACAGAGAAAGGAAGGAAAGGTAAGGAGAGCGAGAGAGAGAGCGAGAGGAAACGAAGCAAAGGAATGGAAGGGAGGGGGGGGTGGACCTCCCTTCCTGCCCTGTGCCCCTCTTACTCTTACCTACCTCTCAAAGAGGAGAAGGAGAGAGAGAAAGAGACGAGAAAGGAAAGAAAGAAGGAAGAAGGAGAGAGAGAGAGACAGAGAAAAAAGGAAGGAAGAAGGTGAGAGGAGAGAGTAGAGAGAGAGAGCGGGAAAAAGAAGCAAACGGAAGGGAAGGGAGGGGTGGGACCATCCCTTCCATTCCCACTGTGCCCTTCTCCTCTTCCTACTCTCAAAGGAGAGAAAGGAGAAGAGGAAAAGGAAAGAACAGGAGAAAGGAAGGAAAGAAAGGAAGGAGGAGAGAGGAGGAGAGAGAGAGAGATAGAGAGGAAAAGAAGCAAAGGAAATGGAAGGGAGGATTGTGGGACCTCCCTTCCTTCCCTGGTTGCCCCATTTCATCCTCTTCCTACCTCTCAAAGAGAGAAGGAGCAGAGAGAAACGAGACAGAGAAAGAAGGAAGAAAGGAAGGAGCGTAGAGACAGAGAAAAAGGAAGAAGAAGGGTCGAGAGAGAGAGAAGAAGCGAGGAAAAGAAAAGAAGAAAGGAATGGAAGGGAGGGGTGGGTGGACCTCCCACTTCCTGCCCTGTAACCCCTTCCTTTCCTCTTCCTACCTCTCAAAGAGAGAAGGAGAGAGAGAAAGAGACAGAGAAAGGAAGGAAAGAAAGGAAGGAGGGAGAAGAGGAGATAAAGAGGAGACGAGAGAGAGAGAGAAAAGCAAAGGAATCGGAAGGAAAGGGGTGGGGACCTCCCTTCCTGCCCTGTGCCCCACCTTCTACCTCTTTCTACATCATACCAAAGAGGAAAAAGGAGAGAGAAACTGATACCATCTCCAAGGAAAAGGAAAGGAAGGAAGGAAAAGGAGAAAGAGAAAGAGAGAGAGAGAGGAGAGAAAGAGCGGAGAGAAGACGGAAAAGAAGCAAAGGACTGGAAAGGGAGGGGTGGAGCCTACCTTCCTGCCCTGTTGCCCTTCCTTCCTCCCTTCCTACCTCTCAAAGAGAGAAGGATTATGAGAGAGAGAAAAGAGAAGAGAAAGGAAGAAAGAATGAGAGAGATGATGATATCTCAGATGAGAGGCAAAAGAAGCAAAGGAATGGAAGGGAGGGGTGGGACCTCCCTTCCTGCCCTGTGCCCCTTCTCCTCTTATCCTCGAACCTCCTGAAGAGAAGGAAGGAGATGGAGAGAAAGGACACAGAGAAAGGAAGAAAGAAGGAGGAGAAGAGAGAGAGAGGAAAAGTGAAACGAAGCAAAGGAAATGGAAGGGAGGGGTGGGACCCCCCATCCCCCCCCCCCACCCCCCTTCCCTTCCCTCCACCCAACCTCCCCCCCGCCCCTCACCCCCCCCCCCCCTCCCCCCCTCCCCCCCCCATCCCCCCACACCCCAACCTCCCTCCCCCTACCTCCCTTCCCCCCCCCCGCCCCCTCACCACCCCCCCCCACCCCCCCCCACCCCTTTCCACCTCCCCCTACCCCCCCCCACACCCCCCCCACCCCTCCCCCAACCCTCTCCCCCCCCCCTCCCCTCCCCCCCCTACCCGACCCCCCCACCACCGCCTTCCCACACCCCTCCCTCCCCCCCTTACCCCCCCCACCTACCTCTTACCCCAACCTCCCACCCTCCTCTCCCCCCCCCCCACCCTCACTACATCCACCCTTCCCCACCCCTCCTCACCCCCTCCTCCCCCCCTCCCTCCTCCTGCCCTGTGCCCCTTTCTCTATTCTACATCTCAAAGAGAAGGAAGGAGAGAGAAAGAAAGAGACAGAGAAAGGAAGAAAGAAGGAGAGAGAGGACAGAGAAGGTAAGGAAGAAGGGGGTTGGATTTTTTTGCTGGATGAGAGAGAGGTAGAGAGAGGAAAAGAAGCAAAGGAATGGAAGGGAGGGGTGGGACCCTCTCTACCATGGCCCTGTGCCCCTTCTCCTCTTCCTACCTCCTCAAAGAGAGAAGGAGAGCAGAGAAAAAGAGGACTAGAGAAAGGAAGAAACGAAGGCGATGAGAGAGGACAGAGAAACAGGAACCCCGGGAAGCAAGGCTGACGCGACGAGAGAGACGAGAGGACGGAAAAGAAGCAAAGGAATGGAATGGGGAGGGGTGGGGACCTACCTTCTACCTGCCCTGTGCCCCATTGTCCTCTTCCTACCTCTCAAAGAGATAAGGAGAGGAGAGAAAGAGACAGAGAAAGAAGAAAGAAGAAGAGAAGGCAGAGCGAGAGTAGAGAAGAGAGAGAAAAGAAGCAAAGGAAATAAAAGAACGGGAGGGGTGGGAACCTCCCTTGTCCTGCCTCTGTGCCCCACCTTCCTTCCTCTTCCTACCTTCTTCAAAGGAGGAAGGAAGGAGAGAAGAAAGAAAAGAGGACAGAGAAAGGAAATAAAGAAGGAGAGAGAGAGAGAGCAGAGAGAGAGGAAAAAGAAGCAAAAGGAATGGAAGGGAGGTGGTGGGACCCCCCGCCCTTCCTGCCTGTGCCCCTTCTCCTCTTTCCTAACTCTCAAACAGAACCCCTCGAGAAGGAGAGAGAGAAAGAGACAGAGAAAGGAAAGAAAGAATACGGCAGAGAGCGACCAGAGAAAGGAAGGAAGAAGGTGCGAGAGATAGAGAGAAGAGAAGAGAGGAAAAGAAAGCCAAAGGAATGGAAGGGAGGGGTGGGACCTCCCTTTCTTCCCTGTGCCCCTTCCCTCCTCCTTCCTAACCCTCTCAAAGAGAGAAGGAGAGAGAGAAAAGATACAGATGAAAGGAAGAAAGAAGGATGAGAGAGAGAGAGAAGAGAGAGAGAAGAAGAGAGGGAGAAGAGAGGAAAAAGACGCAAAGGAATGGAAGGGAGGAGTGGGACCTCCCATTCCTTCCCTGGTGCCCCTTATCCTCCTTATTCCTACCTCTCAAAGAGAGAAGGAGAGGAGGAGAAAAGGAGGGACAGAGAAAGGAAAGAAAACGAAGGAGAGGAGAGGACAGAGAAAAAGGAAAGGAAGAAGGTGAGAAAGGGGGAAGAGAGAGATGAGAGAGGAAAAAGAAGCAAAGGGAATGGAAGGGAGGGGAGGGGTGGGACCTCTCTTACTGCCCACTGTGCCCACTTTCCCTCTTACCTACCTCTCAAAGAGAAGAAGGATGAAGAGGAGAAAGAAAAGAAGAGAAAGAAAGGAAAGAAACGGAAGGAGAGAGAGCGGAGAGGGAGAGAGAGGAGGAAAAAGGAAAAGAACCGTAAAGGAATAGAAGGGAGGGGGGGTGGGAACCTCCCTTCCTGCCCTGTTAACCCCATTCTCCTCTTCCCTACCTCTCAAAGACGAGAAGGAAGAGAGAGAAAGAGACAGGAGAAAGGAAGAAAGAAGGAGAGAGAGAGACGAGATAGAGAGGAGAGAGGAAAAGAAGCAAAGGAATGGAAGGGAGGGGGGGGTGGACCTCCCTTTCCTTCCCTGTGCCCCTTCTCCTTCTTCCTACCTCTCCAAAGAGAGAACGGAAGGGAGAGAGAAAGAGACAGAAGAAAGGAAAGAAAGAAGGAAGAGCGAGAGACAGAGAAAGGAAGGAAGAATGGTGATGGGAGCGACGAGAGAGAGAGAGAGAAAAGAAGCAAAGGAATGGAAGGGAGGGGAGGTGGGACCTCCCTTCCTTCCCTGTGCCCCTTTCCCTTCCATCTTCCTACCTCTCAAAAGAAGAGAAGGAAGAGCAGAGAAAGAGGACAGATAAACTGAAGAAAGGAAGGAGAGAGGAGAGAGAGGAGAGGAGAGAGGAGAGAGACGAGAGAGAAGGAAAAAAAGAAGCAAAGGAATGGAATGGGAGGAGGGGACCTCCCATTCCTGCCCTGTGGCCCCTTCTTCCTTCCTTCCTTACCTCTCAAAGAGAGAAGGAGAGAGAGAAAGAAAGGAGACAGAGAAAAGGAAAGGGAAGAAGGTTGGAGAGAGAGCGAGAGAGAGAGGAGGAAAGAAGGAAAAAGAAGCAAAAGGAATGGAAGGGAGGGGTTGGGACCCTCCTTCCTTGCCCTGTACCCGTTCTTCCTCCTTCCTACCTCTCAAAGATGAGAAGGAGAGAGAGAAAGAGAACAGTAGAAAGGAAGGGAAGAAGGTGAGAGATAGAGAGAGAGAAAAAAGAAGCCAAAGGAATGGAAGGGTGAGGGGCTGGGAACCCCCCTTCCTGCCCTGATACCCCTTTGTCTCTTCTTCCTCCTTCAAAGAGCGAGAAGGAGAGAAGAGAAAGAGACAGAGAAAGGAAGGAAGAAGGTGAGGGATGAGAAGAGAGAGAGGAGAGTAGAGGAAAAGGAAAGAAGCAAAGGAATTGGCAAGGGAGGGGTGGGACCTCCCTTCCTGCCCTGTTGCCCCTTCTCCTCTTCCTACCTCTCAAAGAGATGAAGGAAGGACCTACCTAAGACCTTACAGGACCTTACCATCTTGTTCGGGTTGCCCCCAGGGTCCCTCAGTGTGAGGCACTCTAATGTTCTACCAGAGAGGTTGCTTAGTACATCTTCCGGTCTATTTTGCCATCTTACCAATCTTGGATTGGTTCTGGGATGCAGTTTAGAATTATTTGTCGAGCTTATTCTTAAACACATCTACGCTTACTACTCCTGATATTTATTCCTCAGATGGAGCTGGCAAACGCATTGAATAGACGCTGAGCATTATCGATGCTGGTGCGTATGTGGATTAATGTCCTGTTGTGCTTCCTTATTTTTCCTGGTTTATTAGTTTTGGGTGGGCAAGTAATTAATCTACCTCTGCTTTGCTCTTTCTGATATTTTTAGTTCCATGATATTTTCTGGCTATTCCTTCTATCTGTTTCCATGCCATTGAACTTATCATGTAGCGTTCTCTTCTCATTTTCTAGACTATATAATTTTAAGAATTTGTTAGTCTTTCCCAGTAGTCTTAGGTCCGCTTAACTTCTTCTATTCTAGCTGTAAAGGACCTTTGTAACCCTCTCTATTTGGTGCAATATCCTTTTGATAGTGGGGGTGGGACCCATATCATATTGCAATATTCAAGTGGAACTACGAACAATGTTTTTAAAATTAAGCATAAATCATGACTCACGTTCAGCTTTTCTTGTTTTGAAGTGCCGTAAACAAAGATTCCCATTTTTGCCTTTACATTTTGCCAAAAACAGAGTTGCTATTTGATCATTGCATAACATGTTCCTATTCATCATCCACACCAAGGTTTTCTTTAACTGCTTCCTTATTGTGATGGGTCTCATTATTAGGTCCCTTATATGCCATATATAGCTTTCGTTTCTCATGTCTCCATAATTTATTGATTCAAAATTTATCAGAGTTAAAATTACCATCCTATTACCTCTGACCAATCATATACTTTGTTAAGGTAAGCGTCCTTTGTAGAGCGTTCCTTTCTTCATCACAAAGTAAGTTTCTCTACTTATTCTTGTGTTCATCTGCGAAACTACTCACTACCGAGTCCTTAACATTATTGTTCTATGTTCTTCAACAATCATAAATAACAAACAGTATTGCAGCTAACACCGTACCCTTGCGGCCACACCGGATATTACCTTTGGCTTCATCCGATTTGATTTCTCGTCGTTTGCAATAACTATCTGTTTTCTGTTGTTGTAAAAATTCTTTTTAAAACCATCTTCCTTACTTTATCCACAGATATTGTGTTTTCTAATTTTCTTCGCTAATATATTGATGGGTCTACTTTCCCCTTATCCCCCAAAAGCTTTTGCCAAAGTCTGAAAATAAACCAACATCTGTTTCATTTCCGGCTTTGTCATATTTTCTTGAATATGTTTTCACGGTGGACTAACAGGTTGGGTTTCTGTGTAACTTTTTCCGGGTACGAAACCCATGTTGTCCTTGGTTTAAAACAAATTATTTTTTTAAATTAAACTGGTTTTCCATAATATTTTCTTCATTACCCATTTCATACACTTTCATAAATAGTGATGTTATAACTCACAGGCCTAATTAATACTTTGCCTCTAGGTCTTGATCCACTTTTGAAAGTAGGGGTAATATATGCTAATTTGTGCTGCCATAATATATTCTTGCCTGTTATCTACACTTTTTCTTAAAATAATTGATGCAAGTGGCCTTTGCGATAGAATGAACTACTTTCTTAACAAAATAGCAGGAATTCCATACAGGCCCTATGCAGCAGCTCCATTTTTAATTTCATTAAATAGCCTGCACAATATCAGCTTCAATTAATATCTATGTCAGCTAAATATTCACTATTTTCATCCCGTTACTTTCTATATCATTATCATTCATTGTTCTATTCTAGGGTGAATTCTCCTTCTTATATCGTCTGCCAGGTATGTTGCAAAATTTCCTTTTTTTGTCCATTCGTTAATCTCCCCTTCAATTCTCAGAGGCCTATTTCATCTTCATTGGTTTTATTCATCTTCTTCGCGAATATGAGTATAAATAGTTTGGGGTTTTGCTTGAATTTAATTTAAGGTAGGGTTTTTTCTTCCAAGTCCCTCGTTTTTTCATTTTCTTTTGATTGTATAATCTTTGTTCTGCATTTTCTATCTTACTTTTTAGTTCTATAAACTTCCATGCATTTTTTTCCTTTTACAAGACCTTTTTTCCACTTTTCTGATTTTCTGGAACAATATCCTTCTGTCTCTTGGGTATGCCATGAATGATGTTACTTTTCTTCTTGCGGTATATATTTTTTCCACTTATTATCCCTCCAAATATTTGTCTAATATCTCCGTATTTGACCCTTCATGTCATCCCACCTTACGGAAAAATGTTATCCCAATCTTTGGTTTAATTTTCATTCAATTTAATTTAGACCATTTTAATTTTTATTTTTACTGTTAGAAGTTTGTATTTTCCATTATCCTTCCCACTTTTTCATTCTTGCTTATCCTCTATTTTCACTTGCTTGGAATGAACTGTTAATTCTTATGACATTATGGTCTGAAATACCTCGCAGTATAAAACTATTATTTCTTTAACATAATTCATCTCATTCACAAATAATAGTCTAGGTCTAAAGTATTTTCCTTTGTCTTGGTTGGCAGGTGTGATTTGTAATTTGTTAGAATGTTCGGTATTTATTCTAGTAGCATAATCTAATAGCTTTTCAAATTGCTCTTATCTTCTGCACTACTATTACTCTCTTTTTTATATGTATAAGTACAACCACAATCTCCTATTCGTTCTTTCCATTCTACGAAAGGAAAGTTGAAGTCACCAGATAGGATAATAGTCCAGTCCCTTGTGATTTCTACATATATCATCCAATTTTTCAATTATTAAGTCAAACTCTTTTTAGTATTAGGAGGTCTATATCTTACTAATGTTCATCAATTTTTCAGATTCAAATTCTACCGCTATTAGTTCCACATTCTGAGTTACTATATGTTTTCCTCATATATTTTTTTTCCTTGTTTTTTTTTTTGTCTTTCCCATCTATTGCGGTTCCCCCTTGATTCCTATTTTTTTCTATCTTGATCTATAAGTTTTTTGGAACCCTTTTATTTGATCATCATTCCCAGTCTCTGGGAGAGAGAGAGAAAGAGACGAGAAAGGAAAGGAAAGAAGGGAGAGAGAGAGAGAGAGAGAGAGAGGAAAAGAAAGCAAAGGAATGGAAGGGAGGGGTGGGAACTCCCTTCCTTCCCCTGTGCCCCTTCTCCTCTTTTCCCTACCTCTCAAAGAGAGAAGGAAGAGAGAGAAAGGACAGAGAAAGGAAGAGAAGGTAGAGTAGGATAGATGTGGAGAGCTCGCTAGAGCGAGAGCAGTGATGGGAAAAAGAATAGGCAAAAGGAATTGGAAGGGAGGGTGTGTTGGTGGTAGAGGTGGGACTCCCTTTTTTCCTTTCCCCCTCTTTTTAAACCCCACCTTCTGTCCTGATGCCTTCTCCTACTTCCTAACCTATCAAAAGAGAGAAGGAGAGGGGGGTGCGAGCGGGGGAGAGAGAATGAGACAGAGAGAACGGAGGGAGAAGAGGGAAAGAAAGATAGAAGAAAAGAAAGAAAGAGAAGTGAAGAAAGACGAAAGAAACGAAGACGATGAAGAAGAAGAAAGAAGGAAGAAGAAAGGAAGAGAGGGGGAACGAAAGAAAAGAAGAAAGAAGGAAGGAGGGAAGAAGAAGGAAATGGAAGAAAGAAAGAAAGACGCTGCGACAAAGAAATGAAGGAGAGAAAGAAGGGAAAAAGAGGAAAGAAACGAAGATGAAGAAAGAAAATGAAGAAAAGAAAGGAAGGAAGAGGAAGAGAAAAGAAGGAGAAGAGAAGAGCAAGGAGAGAGAGTAGAAGAAGTGAGAGAGATACGAGAGAGTGAAGAGAGAGGGGAGTAACGAAGAGAGGAAGAGAGGAGAGAAGAGGAGAGAGATGAGAGAGAAGAGGGTGAGATGAGGAGAGCCGTGAGGGAGAGAGAGAGAGCTGGGAGAGAGAGAGAGTGAGAGAGAGCAGATGACGAACTGAGAGGAAAAAGAAGCAAAAACAAAAAGGAATGGAAGGCGAGGGGTGCGGACCTCCCTCCTTCCCTTGCGTGCCCTCTTTCTCCTATTCCTACCCGCAAAGAGAGAAGGAGAGAGAGAAAGAAAAATGAATCACAGGAGAAAAGGAGGGGAAAGGTAAGGAAGGGGAAACAAGAAGCCGTGAGACGAGACGAGAGAAGGAGGAGGATCAGGAGGAGGAGAAAGAGTAGAGAGAGAGTGGAGGGAGGAGAGGAGAGAGGCGGATGGAGGGAGAGCGCGTTTGGGAGTGCGTGAAGAAAGAGACGAAAGGGGGGGGAAAAAGAAGCAAGGACCATGTAGGGCAAGTTGTTGCACCGGGGTGGCGAGGTGTGCGGGGTATGGTGGGTGGGGACCCCCCTACCCCCCCCCCCCGCCCCTCACACCCCCCCCTTCCTCGCCCTGTGCCCCCCTTCTTTCTCTTCCTACCTCTCAAAAAGAGAGAAAGGAGGAGTTGAGAGTGAGAGGGAAAAGGGGCACAAGAGAAGAGAAAGGAAGGAGAAGGTGAGAGAGAGAACGGGAGAGAGCATTAGGATTTCGCAGGAGCAGAGAGAGAAGAGAGAGGAAAAAGAAGCAAAGGAATGGAAGGGAGGGGTGGGACCTCCCTTCCTGCTTTGTACCTTCTCCTCTTCCCTACCTCTCAGAGAGAAGGAGGAGAGAGAAAGAGACAGAGAAAGGAAGAAAGAAGGGAGAGAGAGAGAGAGATAGAAGCAAAGGAAGAGAGAGAGAGAGAGAGAGAGGAAAAAAGAAGCAAAGGAATGAAGGAGGGGTGGGACCTCACTTCCTGCCCCTGTGCCCCTTCTTCTCTTCCTACCTCTCAAAGAGAGAAGGAGAGAGAGAAAGAGACAGAGAAAGGGAAGAAGAAGGAGCGAGAGAGAGAGAGAGGAGAGTTAGGACCCTGAGAGAGAAGAGGAGAGAGAGAGAGAGGAGAGAGAGAGAGAGAGGAAAAGAAGCGAAAGGAATGGAAGGGAGGGGTGGGACTCCCTTTCGGCCCGTGCCCTTCTCCTCTCCTACTCGCAAAGAGAGAGGAGAGAGAGCAGAGACAGGAAAGGAAGGAAGAAGGTTGAGAGAGAGAGAGAGAGAGAGAGGGAAAAGAACAAAGGGAATGGAAGGGGAGGGGTTGGGACCCCCCCTTCCTCCCTGTGCCCCTTCTTCTATTCCTTACCTCTCAAAGAGGAGAAGGAGAGGAGAGAAAGAGGAACGAGAAAGGAAGGAAGAAGGGTGAGAGAGAGAGAGAGAGAGGAGAGAGGAAAAGAAGCAAAGGAATGAAGGGAGGGTGGGACCTCCCTTCCTGCTTTGACCCCTTCTCCTCTCCTAACTCTCTCAGAGAGGAAGGAGAGAGAGAAAGAGACAGAGAAAGGAAGAAAGAAGGTGAGAGAGAGAGAGATGAGAGAGAGATGGAGGAGAGAGACGAGAGAGAGAGGAAAGAAGCAAAGGAATGGAAGGGAGGGGTGGGACCTCCTTCCGCCTGTTCCCTTCTTCTCTTCCTACCTCTCAAAGAGAGAAGGAGAGAGAGAAAGAGACAGAGAAAGGAAAAGAAAGAAACGGAGAGAGAGAGAGAGAGAGATGAGAGACGGAAGGAGAGGATGATCCGAGAGAGAGAGAGAGAGAGAGGAAAAGAAGCAAAGGAATGGAGGGAGGGGCTGGGACCTCCCTTCCTTGACCTGTCGTCCCTTCTTTTTCACTCTCTCAGAGAGAAGGAGAGAGAAGAAAGAGACAGAGAAAGGAAGAAAGAAGTAGAGGAGAGAGAGAGATTGGATGAGGAGAAGAAGAGAGGAGACATGAGAGAAAAGTAGAGAGGAAAAGAAGCAAACGGAATGGTAAGGGAGGTGGGACATTCCCTTCTGCCCTGTGCCCCCCTTTCCTCTCCTACCTCCTTAGAGAGAAGGAGAGAGAGAAGAGACAGAGAAAGGAACAGAAAGACGATGAGAGAGAGAGAGAGGAAAAGGAAACAAAGAATCGGAAGGGAGGGGTGGGACCTCCCTTCCTTGCCCTGTGCCCCTTCTTTCCTTTCCTACCTCTCAAAGAGAGAAAGAGAAGAGAGAAAGAGGACAGAGAAAGGAAGAAAGAAGGAGAGAGAGAGATAGAGGAAAAGAAGCAAAGGAGGAAGGGAGGGGTGGGACTCCTCCTGCCCTGTACCCTTCTCCTTTGCCTAATTCTCCCGAGGCAGGAAGAAGAGAGAGAGAGAGATAGAGAGAGAGTAGAGAGCGAAGAGAGAGAGAGAGAGTAAAGAAGCAAAGAATGGAAGGGAGGGGTGGGCACCTCCCTTCCTTCCCTGTGGCCCCTTCTCCTCTGCCTACTCGCAAAGAGAGAATAAGAGAGAGAAAGAGACAGAGAAAGGAAGGAATAGGTGAGAGAGAGAGAGAGAAGAGAGGAAAAGAAGCCAAAGGAATGGAAGGGAGGGGTGGACCCCCTTCCTGCCTGTGCCCCTTCTTCTCTTCCTACCTCTCAAAGAGAGAAGAGAGTAGAGAAAGAGAACAGAAAAGGAAGGAAGAAGGTGAAGGAGAAGACGAGAGAGAGAGAGAGAGGAAAAGAACAAAGGAATGGAAGGGAGGGTGGGACCTCCCTCCTGCCCTGTGGCCCCTTCTTCCTCTTCCTACCTCTCAAAGAGAGAAGGAGAGAGAGAAAGAGACAGAGAAGAAGTAAAGAAGAGAGAGAGAGATAGAGAGAGAGAAGAGCAAAGAATGGAAGGGAGGGGTGGGAAAAGACCTCCCCTTCCTGCCCTGTGTCCCCTTCTCCTTCCTTCCTACTACTCTCAGTACGAGAGAGAGGAGAGAAATAAAAAGAGAGAGAAAGAGAGAGCAAGTAGATAGAGAGAGAGAGAGAGAGAGAGCGAGAGAGAGAAAGAAGCAGAGGATATTGGAAGGGAGGGTGGGAACCTTCCCTTCCTGCTGTGCCCCACTTCTTCTCTTCCTACCTCTCAAAAGAGAGAAGAGAGAGAGAGAGACAGAGAAATAAAGAAGAAAGACGAGAGAGAGAGAGAGAGAGAGCAGGAGGATGAAGCAAAGGGAATGGAAGGGAGGGGTGGCCTCCCTTCCTGCCTGGTGCCCCTTCTCCTCTTCCTACTCTCTCAGAGAGAAGGAGAGAGAGAAACCAGAGAAAGGAAAGAAAGAAGTTTGAAGGAGAGAGCGAGAGAGAGAGGAGAGAGAGAAGAGAGAGGAAGAGAGAGGGAAAAAGAAGCAAAGGATGGAAGGGAGGGGTGGGGGACCCTCCCTTTCCTGCCCTGTTGCCCCCTTCTTCCTCTTCCTCCCCTGTCTTAGAGAGAAGGAAAGAAGAGAAAGAGACAAGAGAGAGAGAGGAGAGAGAGAAGAGAGCAAAAGAACAAAGGAATGGAAGGGAGGGGTGGGACTCCCTTCCTGCCTGTCCCTCCTTCTTCTTCTTCTCCTCTGCCCAAGAAAAGGGAAAGAACGAAGTAAAGAGAGAGAGAAAGGAAAGGAAAGAAGGATAAGAGAGGAGAGGAAAGAGGAAAAGAGGCCAAAAGGAATGGAAGGGAGGGGGTGGGACTCCCTTCCTGCCCACCTGGGCCCCTTCTCCTCTTCCTAAACCCTTCTCTTCAGAGAAGGAGAGAGAGAGACAGAGAAAGGAAGGAAAGCAGTAGAGGGGGGGATAAGAGAGAGAGAGAGAGAGAGAGGAGAGAAAGGGAAGAAAGGAAGGAAGAGAGAGAGAGAGAAAAGGAAAAGCAAAGGGGAATGGAAGGGAGGGGGTGGGCCTCCCTTCCTGCCCTGTACCCCTTCTTCCTCTTCCTACCTTTCTCAAAGAGAGAAGGAAGAGAAGAAAGAAGAACAGAGAAAGGAAGAAAGAACCGAGAGAGAGAGAATAGAGAGGAAAGAAGGCAAAAGGGAGGTATGGAATGGGAGGGGTGGGACCAATCCCTTCCCTGCCCTGTGCCCCTTCTCCTCTTCCCTACCTCTCTAGAGAGAAGGGAGAGAGGAAAGAGACAGAGAAAGGAAGAAGAACGAGAGGAGAGAGGATAGGAAAAGGAAAACAAAGGAATGGAAGGGAGGGGTGGGAACCTCCCTTCCTGCCCTGTTGGGCCCCCCCCTTCTCCTCTTTCTACCTCTCAAAAGGAGGAGGGAAGGAGAAGAGAAAGAAAGACAGGAGAAGGAGAAAGAATTAGGAGAGAGAGAGAAGGAAAAGAAAGCAAAGGGAGGAAGGGAGGGGTGGGGACCTCCCTTCCCTTCGCCCCTGTTACCCCTTCTCCTCTTCCTACTTCTCTACCAGAGAGAAGGAGAGAGAGAAAGAGACCAGAGAAATAAGGGAAAGAAAGAAGAGGAGAGAGAGAGCGAGAGAGGAGGAAAAGAAGCCAAAGGGAATGGAAGGGAGGGGTGGGCCCTCCCTTCCTGCCCTGTGCCCCTTCTTCCTCTTAGCCTAATTCTCAAAGAGAGAAGGGAGAGAGAGAGAGAGAAAGAGAAAGAAAGAAAAGAAGAGAGAGAGAGAGTAGAAGGAAAAGAAACAAAGGAATGGAAGGGGAAGGGGTGGGACCCCCTCCCTTCCTGCCCTGTGCCCCTCTCCTCTTCCTACCTCTCAAAGAGAGAAGGAGATTGGAGAGGAAAGAGTGGAACCCCAGAGAAAGGAAGAAAGAAGGAGAAAGAAGAGAGAAGAAGAAAGAAGGAGGAAAAGATAGCAAAGGTGATGGAAGGGAGGGGTGGGCTCCCTTCTGCCCTGTCCCCATCCTCTCCTTACTTCTCTCAGAGGGAGGAGAGAGAGAAAGAGACAGAGAAAGGAGAAAGAAGTAGAGGAGAGAGAGAGGAAGAGACGAGAGAGAGAGGAGAGAGAGGAAGAGAGGAAAAGAAGCAAAGGGAATGGAAGGAAGGGGTGGGACCTCCCTTCCTGCCCGTGCCCCTTCTCCTCTTCCTACCTCTCAAAGAGAGAAGGAGAGAGAGAAAGAGACAGAGAAAGAGATACAGAAAGGAAGGAAGAAAGAAGGGGGGAGAGAGAGAGAGAGAGAGAGAGAGAGAGAGAGAGAGAGAGAGAGAGGGATGGGTGTTGAAACATTTCTGACTCACGTTTTTCGTCTCCATGATTATATTCACTATCTACTTATTTTTAAGCAGTTTCCGATGTTGAGTTGCAAAAGTACACAGGTGAATTCCGACTGGTCGTTTGTTGGTGCTGTTCCGTTGCATTCCAAGGGACGTTTTGATCTCTTTGGCCCAGTCAATGAGGTTGCCTGACGGATGGGTGTATGGGAGGTGGGGGGACCTCCCGTTTGCTGGACCCGGGTGGGGGGACCCGGTTACAGCAGACGAACACCCATCCCGAAGCCAACCCCATAGTATGGACCAAACAGATCGCAACGCCTCCGGAATACGACGCAGCAGCATCAGCTCGCAACCAGGCAAAATCCTTCTTCATTCAGTGTTGGGTGCTGTTTCTCCTGTTGCTTCCTTTAATTTTCCTCCTTTCCATTTCGTTCTCCTTAAGCCATTTTTCCTCTTCGTCCTATTATTCTTCCTCCTCGTCCTCTTCATCCTCCTCATCACATTCTTCCTCTTCGTCCCTCAAGGTTCATCATTCCTCATCACATTCTTCCTCTTCATCACATTCTTCCTCTTCGTCCTCTTCATCACATTCTTCCTCTTCCTCAGACAGTTCCTCTTCATCACATTCTTCCTCCTCCTCAGACAGTTCTGACTCATCATCTTCTTCATCATCGGATTCATCGGGAAACTTGGGATCTTCGAACAGCTTATCCGCGACGTCCTTGACGAAGTCCCTGAGAGTGTTGTATTCCTCTCTTTCATCAGCGTCACGTAGGATGTCGTTAGCGTAGTTGATCCTTTGCATGACTTCCTTCACCTTTTTTATTCCTCGCATCTAGCCGCTGAGACCGCGTTGGTAACTTGTCAGGGCGTGGCTCTTGAGGGTCCAGCTTCCTGTAGGGGCCCTTTCTTATTTCCTTATCCAAAGTAGCATCCTCTGCAACGCCTAGGATGTCGTAGGGGCAGCCATGATGTTCCATTCTTTCCAGGGTTTCGGCAGCTTCGATCAAAGCTTCCACATCTTCTTGATCTTCATCTAGTTTCTCAAGATGGACCGTAGCTTCACCGTGTCTGCCCAGCAGCAAGAGACACAATGCCAGTCTTAACCTACAGTCATCTTGATCTTCGTCCTTATCCAGTACAGCGAGGAAACAGTCACACGCTTCTTGCAGCCTTCCAAGCTTGCAGAAGACGTTCCCTTTCATTCTGGCCAAGTCAACACGTATCTGCGGGAAAAAGGATTCCAGAGACTGGGCGTGTGTAATCCTTTCCAAAATAGCATCGAATTCACATTCGTCTATCATCAATGGAATAGAGTACCATATCGCCCGCTGCTCCAGAAACTCTCTTCCCTTGAGTGCCCTTTCGTGGTTAGGACACCGGTCTAGAACCTGAGTCAAAACCATTTCAGCTTTTTCTAACTCAGCATCAAAGGCACAAAGTAGGGCAGACTCCACCAGAACATCACAGTCATCTTGATACTCGGCAGGTAAATTGTCCAGTATTTTTTGGGCCTCTTCCACCATTCCTAGAGCCGTGTGGCATCTTAACTCCTTAACACGACAATCCAACACATTATCATAGTCCTTTGTTATAATTCCTAGGAAAACTATTGCTGTCGGAAAATCTTCCATCTCAATACAGCGATCAGCTTCTGCCTCCAGTACTTTTCGCCGATGAATTTCTACCTGTGTACTTTTTGCCTCAGCCTCTTTAAGCCGTTCTTGTACCTGACTCAAGGTATCTTCCGCCTCTTTCAGATTTCCTTTGACTTGATTCAACTCAGTCTCTAGTTTCTTCCTTTCAGCTCTTTCGCTCTGGATGATTCCATTTTGATCTAATCGTTTAGCGATCCTGTCTTTGAGAGCCTTGTTCTCTGCAACCAGAGCGTTAATTCTGTTCTTTTTATTTCCTCCTAAATTCTTCACTGAGGCCGCTTCCCGCTCACTCTTGGCTAATTTCTCCTTCAATTTCTCATTTTCTCGTTGAAGCTGCTGAACTCTATCTTCCAGGATGCGGGCCTTCTTCTGAGCCTCATTTCCATGATTTTTTTCGAGATCACGGTGTTTTGCAAGAGCAGACAATTCTTGCTGTGAGGCTCGCAGCTTCTCTTCGAGTTGTTTGGTCACCTGCTTCAATGTCTTCCTTTCCGCTTCATGAGCCTTGACTTTCCCTTCCAGGTAACCACAATAAAAATCGTTGTCCGAAGCTTGACTCTCCATTTCTTCCAGTTTGTTTCGGTTCCTCTCACACTCTCTGTCTTTCTCTGCGAGTTGGTCCTTCAGATTGTCTTGTTCCTTTCCTTTCCGGATTAGCGCGTCCTCATACTCTGCCATTCTCATTTTCAACTCGTTCTCTAGATCGTCATTCCTCTTGATAAGATCTGCTTCCTTGTTGTTGACCGCGTCAATTTCATGAACGAGGCTAGAGTTTTCCTCCTTGAGAAGGGATATCATCTCCGTTGAGAAAAAAACGTCGTCTTCCAGTCGGGCGATGGTGTCTCGGCAATTTCGGTTGGTTTTCTTTTCCTTCAAGTACTTTGTCTGTACATGTCCAAGAAGCCCTCCCAGAATGAGAGCCATCGCATTTCCTCCAATAAAGTATCCAAGGTTTTGGATAATATTAATTCCATTTACAAAAGATAACACTGATCCAGGACGGATCAGAGCCAATAAATTGTTCACAAAAAAGTTAACTTGACCAAGTGCAAACATGGTTAGTGGTTACCCTTCTTGCAACCTGTTAAAAATGCTAGAGATAGAAAAAGCCGCTGAGCTTTGGGAACTCCAAGGAATCGTGATTTCGGCTCCAACACGATTCTTCTTTCTTCGATAGACTCCTCACGGAGCCTTCGAAAGCACTTGGAGACATTGAAGGCATGGAACAGGAGGCTTCTGAAGGCGTCGACGGCTTCAAAGATCATCTCAATCAAGACGACTGTGAAGATGAAAGAAATAAATGCCTTCGACGGGCGATGAAGTTAGAAATTTTATCATTTCAACCACCGTGGATTATAACACAAAAATAGAATAAAAAATAATCCATAAATAAATAGATAAATAAATAACGAGTGTTTAACCTATTTTGATGAGAGATGTATAATTTTCTTTTATATATATATAATATATATATATATATATATATATATATATATCAATATATATATATATATATATATATTATTAATTTAAACACCCAATCAATATTTCTATCAGTTTATAATCTTTCTTGATTCATGTTATCCTCGAGATAGAGTGAACTGGATATTATTACATTTGCAGCTTAATATTTGTGAATATATATATATATATATATTATATATAATATATATATATATATATCTATATATATATATATATATATTCAGAAATATAACCACTGAGATTTGTAACAAAGAGAAACTCATTGCACAGCATATGAAACGCATTCAACCCTTGTACAATGAAATTCATAACAGTCTTACACTTATTGACCTCATTATATTTAACTGGTCACTAACTAAGGATCTGAATTCCTATATCGAAAGAATGCAAAATACCCATAATAATAAACTAAAGAATTTAGGCACCTTTAAACCTAATTTTACAGGCAAAGAGAATAGAGTAGTGTTCGATTTCTCCGATTACAACGTAACTAGGAGGGAGGAATTTCTTTTATCTTTTGGGTTGGACTTCTGTTTACCTCATTATAAACCTTCGTACTATGAATATTACCTGCCTTTTGAGGTACTTTTTTCCAAACTAAAGAACCTGCCTTTAAATGCAAATATGCCGAAATCTCAAACCGAACTATCCGCTTTTGCCCAAACTAATTACTATAGCAAACTGAAAACTACTAACTATTTCAAGGCCCATGACACCCTCGTGACCCTCCTTTTTTAATATAACTAATGAACTAGGCTTCTGATTAATGTGATACCGAAACCACCAGAGTTTGAGACACCGACCTAATTAAGGAAAATGGATTCAAGCATCTACTCCGCATTATTGTCTTACTTTATATCGAGAAATGTCATCTCAATTTTGTGGCATGGTGAGAACGGAAATTAAGACCTGGCAACTAGGCGCAGAATGACGTGTGTCGACCATGACGTGGGGCCCCGTGACGTTTACACCTACCACTACCCCATTAGTGTATGGTTATCAAATAATATATAAGTTGTAGTGAATTATACTGCTCTTTGATGGAATCTAAAGATACTGATTAGTTATTGTGTTTGTATAAACTCGTTTTTAGCCTCACTTGTGTTTATTACTGGATTAATAGGCAATTCTTACGAAAAAGAAGACAAAAAATAAAAATCTCGGATGGCAGTCAGAGGTGATCGTGCTAGGGAAGGTACACGTCTGTTAGATACAGGCATTGACAAGGGCGCCAGGTGACACCTTGCTTACTGCCTACTATTGACATTTTATATCATGTCTAGAATGCTTCACCATTGTCCACAAGGTTGTCGTAATGCTTTTGTGTTGCGACTCTTAACATACTACAACAATAAACTGAAGATTGGACTGAATAGGTTGGTATCATGTTGTCATGTTTAATGGCGTACCATCACGGACATGTATAGTTGAATATTATGTATTATCAGATTCTCTCTCTCTCTCATATATCTATATATATATATCCATATATATATATATATATATATATATAATATATATATATATATATGAATATACATAAATAGTATTTTTTTAGTTACTTATATATGTATACATACACATTCTACTTCAGTCTTTAACTTTATTCATTAAAATGTTAGCTGCTATACTACTATCTATGTAAAAATACACTTATTGTTAATAAAGTATTACTATCCTTTCACCTCCATCCAATCCTCAGCCATATTAAATATTTATAATGATTATATTATGTGCGCTCCCTCAACAATCATATTCACCAATAATAACAATTCACATATAGCACGATTAAACTCTTCATCTAAAATTGCTTTCGTGACGTTATTGAAAATCAGGGAATATAATAAAGATAATATGACCAATTTAAACTTCTTTGCCAGACCTAAACATTTTTTCATTCCATTAACTTCAAACCCACTAATGCTATACCTAACCTGTATTAAAAAAAAAACACCTTATCTGTATCAAAGATATATAAGTATATATAATATATTATATATATAATATAATAACTCAATATATCATAATATATATAATTTGCTTGTACTGGTATAATGATAACCATACAGAAAGGCGGCCGTGGCAGGTATAAACGTCAAGAGGCCCCACGTCATGGTCGACACACGTCATTCTCCGCCTAGTTGCCAGGTCTTAATTTCCGTTCTCACCATGCCCACAGAATTGAGATGAAATTTCTCGATATAAAGTACGACAATAATGCTGAGTAGATGCTTGAATCCATTTTTCTTAATTAGGTCGGTGTCTCAAACTCTGGTGGTTTCGGTTTCTTATTAATCAGAAGCCTAGTTCATTAGTTATATTCAAAAAGGAAGGTGTCATGGGCCTTGAAATAGTTAGTAGATGGGCTCCTTTCTTTAATAAAGATGATTTAAACACACTTCGTAAATTGAGTAAAAAGGAAGACCTGATATTTTCAAAACCAGATAAAAGGTAAAAAAAAACCGGAAACCGGTATTCCTCAAAAACCAGGGTCGATTACATTCATAAGATGCAAAATATTTTATCGGATGACTCTAAATTTCTGAAAATTGGTGAAAACGATTTTAAACTCATTTGTAGAAACGGGGACAGGATCAACCGTTTTTCTAAAGTCCCTAAAGGACAAGCATACAATTAATCAGGCTACTTACGACCAGCTCTTCGTCGACGGCTCTTCTTTTGGTGTCATGTATGGGCTTCCGAAAATACATAAGGAAAATGTTCCTGTGAGGCCAATCCTTTCGTGTCTTCCAGAACGCCTGGCTACAAAATTGCCAAATATCTCATCCCTTTATTGGAAAGCTTTATTAATAACGAGCTTAGTCTTTCTAATTCCTTAGAATTTAAAAACAATATTTTGTGTCAGGATTCAGATTTAATCATGGCTAGTTTTGACATAGAATCATTATTTACTAATACGCCCGTGGAGGAAACAATTGGGTATATTTCAGATACTATTTTTACTGATGATGAAAGCGTTCATCATGGTTTTAGCCGTCCTGATTTTAAGAAGTTGTTAGAGTTGGCAGTTCGGGACACTGCCTTTGTTTTTAATGATGAGGTATACGTGCAAGTTGAAGGTGTGGGCATGGGTAACCCACGGAGTTGCACATTCGCTAACATTTTTATGCACAAATTTGAGAGAGAACTGCTGGATAGTTGTCCCTCTTCTTTTAAGCCCATATTTTATCGCCGATATGTGGATGACACTTTTGTTCTTTTTAAGGACCATTTGCACTGTGAATCGTTCTTGCAACATGCCAATTCTTTACATCCCAACATTAAATTTACGTATGAATTGGAAAACAATAACCAACTGCCTTTCTTAGATACGATTATTATCCGTGACGACGACCGTTTTCACACAGGTATTTTTCGAAAGGCAACGTTCACAGGCCTTGGTCTTAACTTTTATAGTTTTTGTTTTTTCAATTTTAAATTAAATTCGTTGTCTACCCTCCTCCACAGAACCATGACATTAACTTCTGATTGGAGTCTTTTCCACAAAGAAATCGGAATCCTTTACGATTATTTTAAATCAAATTGTTACCCTCCTAATCTCTTTATGGAATATGTCAGGAAAACTCTGGAATTTTCATTTCATCCCCCAGCAGCAATACATTTGGCCCAGAAACTCAAGTTTTATATACGATTTCCTTATGTGCATGACACCTCTTTTTTACCTCACTTAAGGAGAATTTTAATTAATCATTTTCCAGCAGTTGATGTTACGTTTGTCTTAATGAACCCTAGAATTATCGGTAATATGTTGCGTCATAAAGAGAGATTACCTCCCTTAATGCAATCCGGCGTTGTCTACATTTATACTTGCGGCCGATGCAATAGGGAGACTTACGTTGGAAACACGCGCCGCTTGCTTAAGGTGAAATATGATGCACATGCATTAGTTTCCGTACAGGGTGTAAACTGTCTAACCCAGAACTATCTTATATTAGAAATCATGGGAAATTTTGTAAAAATAGTATAAACTATAAGGATTTCAAGATATTGTTATCAAGTCCATACGAACACCACCTTCCAATTTTAGAATCTCTAGCTATAAAGAAGCTATTTCCAACCTTAAACAACCACTCTTCATCTGTTCCCTTGTACGTAGCTTCAACCAGGCCCTTCTTCTTGTTTACTTTCGATGCGTTTTCCATACAGCAACCGAATGTCGTTGAGACAAGGTGTCTTTTTTAACTATTCCTAATTTTAATAATGCCTTTTTTTTTATTTATTTACATATTTTGTTTTATTTTATTTCATTTCTTAGAGTAACTTGTATTTCAATGTTGTAACTTTCCTTGTATTACTTTATTCAATGTGTTTTTTATGTCAACAAAAATAATTTAATGCTGTATTGTATATCAGTTTTTTATCTTTTATTTTAGCATGGATGATGAGACATTGGTCTCGAAACATCGTGGTAAGAATAAAGCGACACATGATTAATGCTGTCTTCTTCAACGCCTTCTGGTTTGCACTGCCGAGGAATAGCCTAACCATCATGTTGATTACATATATATATATATATATATATATATATATATATATATATATATATATATATATATATATTCACAATTATTAAGCTGCAAAAGTATTAATATCCAGTTACGGGGTGGGGGGAGGTTAGAAGTAATATCTATTAAGGGGGTTAGATATGTTTTTTAAAGAAAATCTAACTAGACTGTGTTCGAACCCTATGTTATCTCAACCTCTGTGCCAAATTTCATATTCATTGGTTCACTGGTGTAGACATTCACTTGGAATAAACAAAAAAACAAACAGATTTGTTTTCTCATCTATATAATAAGTGTGTATATAGTATATATATACACACTTATTATAATAAGTGTGTATATAGTATATACATATTTACATTTCATTTCATATGTATATGCATATATAGATATAGATCATATATATATATATATATATATATATAAATATTTACATATTTACATTTCAATCCATATATGTATGTATGAATAAAGTATATATATATATATAATATATATATATATATATATATATATGGATACGTACATATATGAAATGAAATGTAAATATGTAAATATATATATATATAGTATATATATATATATATATATTTATATATAAATAAAGGTTTTTGCCACAAAGGAAAAAAATGAAAAAGCGAGATAGCCAAGCACTTTCGGTCTAGTGCGACTCTTTACTCAGGCACAGAGTAAAGAGTCGCACTAGACCGAAAGCGCTTGGCTATCTCGCTTTTTCATTTTTTTCCTTCGTGGCAAAAACCTTTATTTATACATAGCATCACGTCTTATATACTTCGTAATCAAGTTATTCATATATATATATATGTGTGTGTGTGTGTGTGTGTGTCTGAGTGTCTGTGTATTATATAGATGAGAAACCACATCTGTTTGTTCTAAGTGAATGTCTACAACAGTGAACCAATGAATATGGAATTTAGCACAGAGGTTATGATAACATAGGGTTCGAACACAGTCCAATGATCAGATTTTGTTAAAAACATATATAACCCCCTAAAAAGATAATACTTATAACGCCCGCCCCCGAATGCTATTGGCGCTAACTCCATTACTTCAAAATAGTTATCTAGGTGTTAGGGGCCCTGGGGGTACCAATGCGAGTGTGGTGAGAAGGGGTGGTAAGGGGGTGACAGGAAAAATGACAGAGTATGACAGATATTATTGTCTAATCCATAATTTTCGAAGTTGCTGAGATGAATAGTGACACTCCCAATACCCATTAAGTCCAAATACTGCCCCAATAACTATGCAGGGTGTAAGAAGGGATGGGAAGTGGGTGACATATAAAAATAACAGAAAACGAGAGATTTTAGTGTCTAACCCACAGTTTTCGATGTTGCTGAGATGAGTAGTTCCTGAAGCCATTAAGTTCAGGTTCAGCCCAGATGGGAAGGGGGTGAGAAGAGGTTGGAGGTGGTGGGAAGGGGTGGAAGGGGGTGACATGTAAAAATAAATGACCTTGACAGATATTAAAGTCTAATCCATAGTTTTCGAGGTTGATGAGATGAATAGTAACACTCCCGATGCCCTTTCAGTCCAAGTTCAGCTCCGATAGAAAGGGGGTGTGTGAGAAGGGGTGGGAAGTGGATGACATGTAAATATAACCAAAGACAACATATATTAACATCTAATTCATAGTTTACTAGGTTGCTGAGATAAATAGTGACACTTCTGATGCTCCATAAGAACAAGTTCAGCCCTGATAGGCAGGTTGGGGGTGAAAAGGGGTGAAAAATAAAATTTTAAAAATGACAGATATTAGTGTCTAATACATTGTTTTCGAGGTTGCTCGGATGGATAGAGACACTCCCAGTGCCCTTTAACCCTTTGGTTGCAGCTGGATCATTTATGGTACATTTGTTTAAACAGCCTGGAACCTGATTGTACGATATTGCGTTGACCACCGGCAGATGGAGAGAAGAGCTTGTGGGAGTGTGGTGACAGTCATTTCCAGCCCAGAGATTTCATATTTGACGACAGTGGCAGCGATATTGTGTCAAAATGTGATATGAATGAAAATTGAAAGGACGTAGATTATTTATTTGAATTTTTCAATAACGAATTTATGGGACTGGTTGTTGAAGAGACGAACCACCATCAAAGATTCCTTGTTGATACTCTTGGAGATGCAGTAAAATATTTGCGAAAGTTTGCTCAAATTATTGTGGACGAAAAGAAATGGTTCCTGTGTTATTATGAAAATGTCACATATAATTCAAGATTACAATGTGTCACTCCTTGTTTCTGACAATGCCACACACACACACACACATGCAAATTACTGAAATTCTTTCGTAAATGTTTTGTTAACTTAATATAAATTACAACATGCTAAAATCTACAGTCAAATAGATCCTTGTTTCACCAACGAAAATTAAAATCGATATGTTATATTTCATTAGAAATAATTTTTTTATACTGTTAAACATACACATTATTTATTTTTTATTACATCTTCATTCTAATAAATAAATCATAAATATCCTATCCTAAAATTTCTGTATCTTTAACTTTACGCGAAACACCCTTTCCAGACCTTTTTAAGCTTTCTTACCCCCCCACCCCCGCCCCAGCAGGGGCAACAGCAACAACAATTTGCAGGCCTACTCCCCGAGTAACCGACACCTGTATCCTTGCTACAGGTAATAACCAACCTATAGGACTATAGTAATATCTGTATACATGCCTCAACACTAAATTTACATGTCAAAGTTATCATTTTATATATAGGAAACATTTTTAATCTTTCTATGGGATATGGCGTCTGTAGATATTGCTAAGGACACTTACATCAAACAAATAAATAAATAAATAAAATAAAATGAATAGATAAATACTTTTCAGTTATGTTACTCGGATTAAGATTTATAAGAGAAGTACTACATCTCGAATCCAGTCTCTTTCAGTAATATAATTTTTTTTGCTAAATCAGTGTTAAGCGAAATGTAATGGTGTAGATCTATGTATATATTTATATATATATATATATATATATATATAATTACTTTATATAGATATTTATATAATATATATGTATAATATATAAGTATATATATATATATATATATATATATAATATGTATATATATAAGTATATATATATATCTATATATATATAGACGAACTATCGCTAAAGCATGCGATGTTCATGTAGTCGTAAAGCTGGGGGAAGGAATGAAAGGAGTTGACCTTTAAGCGCTTTCGTGTATTTTTCACACCTCCTCAGGGTCAACTGATACAAAAATTTATTATTTTTCTACAAAGACACCTCTGTGGCAGCAATACATAAACGTAAAAACTATCGTATACTATTTAAAAACTAACTGTCTAAAAATGTTGTTTACAAGTAGTTCATCCAGTTTGTACATCCCGGGCCTGCTGTTGATCAAATCTACACGATTTTTCTTTATTATACATGATTCGACAATATTGCGTTTCGTAATGTCTTTACAGAACATGATCTCTTTCGCTTCTTTCCAGTTCATAGTGTGGTTGCACTCATTCATATGTTGAAACAAACTGCTTGCATTATTCCCTGTTCTGACATTATATTTAAGTTGTTTTAATCTTGTTTCGAGATCCTTTCCACTTTGTCCCACGTACATTTTCTTGCACTGATTGCAAGGGATCTCATATATGCAGCCACTCTCCTGTAGAGGGGAATTCCTGATTAACAAATTCTTAAGTACATAGTTCTTAAAAATGACATTAACATTAAATGGTCTCAACAGCCCAGGGATGGCCATAAACTGGTTACAGTATGGTAAAACAAGGATGTTTTTCATATTAAAATCACTCTTACGACCAACTTCATAAAATGTTTTTCTTGCTTTACAAAAAGCCCTGTCAATAAAATCACAAGTGTACCTAAGACTTGTTGCAATGTCTCGGACCTTCTGAAGCTCATCTTCGAGGAAGTCAGGGCAACTGACCCGCCGTGCCCTTAAAAACATAGACGAAAATACCATCATCTTCGTTCTCGGATGATGGTTAGAATAAAAATGTATATGGGAATCTATATTTGTAGACTTCCTGTACACAGAAAATCTAAAATTTCTATTATCCCTCACAATTAAAACATCTAAAAATGCCAACTTGTTATCTACTTCAGTTTCCAATGTAAATTTTATAGAAGGTATAGGGTATTTAATGCTGTTAAGAAGCTCTCTTCATTTTTGTCAACAGGCCAAACACAGAATATATCATCAACGTACCTAACCCACAGGATACCTTTAGGAAGTATCCTTGGTAAGTACTTACTTTCAAAAAACTCCATGTAAAGGTTACTAAGTAATGGAGATAACGGATTACCCATTGCCATGCCAAAAGCGCTGAATGGCTTCTTTGGCCCCAGTGCCTGGGCTTTTGCCCTAAAACTCATACATCCATCCAATCTTTTGTTCATAATACTTTTCTCCAAACATAAATTTACAACCTCTAATACACAATTCTATCAGCTTAATCACACAAGGCCTGTCCAAAGAGAAATTATATTTTTCCATTTCTTCCTTCAAACATTCAAGTAGTTCATCCACCGGTACCTTTGTAAACAATGAGCTGACGTCAAAACTGATTAACTTTAAATCATAATTAAAACAACTTAAATATAAAGTCAGAAAGGGGAATAATGCAAGCAGTTTGTTTCAACATATGAATGAGTGCAACCACACTATGAACTGGGAAGAAGCGAAAGAAATCATGTTCTGTAAAGACATCACAAAACGCAATATTGTCGAATCATGTATAATAAAGAACAATCGTGTAAATTTGATCAACAGCAGCCCCGGGATGTACAAACTGGATGAACTATTTGTAAACAACATTTTTAGACAGCTAGTTTTTAAATAGTAGTACGATAGTTTTTGTTTATGTATTGCTGCCACAGAGGTGTCTTTGTAACAAATAATGAATTTTTGTATCACTGACCCTATGGAGGTGTGAAAAATACACGAAAGCGTTCGGTCAACTCCTCATTCCTTCCTCCAGCTTTACGACTCTATATATATATATATATATATATATATATATATATATATATATATATATATATATAAACACACACACACACACATACATATACACATATATATATATATATATATATATATATATATATATATATATATACATATATTATATATAAACATATATATAAATATTTTGACACGTCGTTCTCATGTGCTATCATTTAATACATACATATATATATATACATATATATATATATATATATATATATATATATATATAGATATATGTATATATTATATATACATATCTATATATATATAAAATATATATATACATATACATATATACACACATATAATACGTATTATATATATATATATATCTATATATATAGATATATATATATATATATATATATTTATGTGTGTATGTGTTTATGAATGGAATATATCAAATGCCTATCTGGGCTGCCGCCGTTCCATAAGGGACAAAATCTTTTAGCTTAGAGATGCACTTGCAGGCTATTTAGAATCAGAGGATTATATATATATATATATATATATATATATATATATATATATATATATATATATATATACATATACATATATGTACATATATATATTATCCTTATATGCATATACATATGTATATATATATATATATATATATATATATACATACGTATATGGTACATATATATATTACCTATATGCATATACATATGTATATATATGTATATATATATAATAACATTATTATATCCCAGTATTCTCTTAACTTGATCATGGTATTCGGCAGACTTCCTACATTTTCTGTATTCTGTAGCCTGTGGAGTACAGGTCTTTCTCGATATCCTAGACCCTGTTCCCTGTATTCAAAACAATCGGTTATTGGTTTTCTTTATGCTTAATCTATTCATTTTATTTCGTATTTTGTTGTCTTTGCTAAGAATATACTTATAACTAAAAGGGGTTGCGACAGAAAGAAGCGCGTTTTGTTCGAATGGTGATTAGGTCTTTATTGTAGTTATATCATATTCAATGAAATTTCTAAGCGAAAGATGGACAAACCCAGGAAATGAGGTATGATACTTTATTAGGACACATTCCAGTCACTGGAGGTAAAGAAACTCACTAAAATTATCACCGTTCTTTGGTCGGCATAAATATCCCAGACAAATGATGATGAATGATGGAGGTGGAGACGGCTGAATCCAGTTGGTCGTACAGACTCTTCACGAAGAGCATCGAAACGACCTCAGGCTCCCACTAACACCTGAGCAAGGAGCGGCACCAAGAGGAGCGGTAGGCCTAGGCCGAGGGCACCGCAGCCGTTGCAAAGGTCAGTGTTGCAGAAGCACACTTCCAAGGTGACGTCTGTTATTATAGTGGTGCAACGTTCTATTTGGCGGATTTTCTCACACTGATAAGTAATTTCAGCCCCAGCCCCTCCTGGAATGAAGAGGGAAGAATGATTTGAATGGGACCGTGTGCCGTGATCAAAGGCTTGGAATTGGGGTAGGCTTATATAGATGTATACGCTGACAAACTCCACAACCTTTGATGTATCTGCGAATACACCATTACACATGCGTGCATGTAGCCCATTTCTTCTATATATACATATATATATATATATATTGTATACATATATATATATAGTATACATATATATATATATATATATATATAATATATATATATATATATATATATATATATATGTATATATCATATCAATAGATAAAAATATATTAGTAGAAATATATTTTCGCTTCTGATGATAACTGAGAAGCACGATACGGTATT